>NW_028270191.1:9304141-9464141 GCF_037043375.1 Chiloscyllium plagiosum
CACTCCCTCACACACATACTCACACCCACACACTCCCTCACACACACACACACACTCACTCCCACACACACTCACTCCCTCACACACACACACTCACTCCCTCAAATACACTCGCTCCCTCACATAGACACACACACTCACTCCCTCACACACACACACTCACTCCCACACATAAACACACACAATCACTCCCTCACATAAACACATACTCACTCCCTCATATAGAAACACTCACTCCTACACACACACACTCGCTCCCTCACATCGACACACACACTCACTCCCTCACATAGACACACACACTCACTCCCTCACATACACACACATTCACTCCCTCACGTAGACACACACACTTACTCCCACACACACACTCACTCCCACACACACACACACTCCCTCACAGACACACACACTCACTCCCACACACACACACTCACTCCCACACACACACACACACTCACTCCCTCACATAGACACACACACTCACTCCCTCACACACACACACTCACTCCCACACATAGACACACACACTCACTCTCTCACACACACACTCACACACTCACTCCCACATACACACACACTCACTCCCTCACACACACACAGACACTCACTCCCACACACACACACACTCCCTCACACACACACTCACTCCCTCACACACACACTCACTCCCCCACATACACACACACTCACTCCCTCACACACAAACACTCACTCCCACACACACACACTCACACACACACTCACTCCCACACTCACACGCACACACTCACTCCCACACACACACTCACTCCCACACACACACACACTCACTCCCTCACACACACATACTCACACCCACACACTCACTCCCACACACACTCACTCCCTCACACACACACACTCGATCCCTCACATAGACACACACACTCACTCCCTCACACACACACTCACTCCCTCACATAGACACACACACTCACTCCCTCACATACACACACATTCACTCCCTCACATAGACACACACACTTACTCCCACACACACACTCACTCCCCCACACACACACACACACACACTCCCTCACATAGACACACACACTCACTCCCTCACACACACACTTACTCCCACACACACACACACACACTTAACTCCCTCACATAGACACACACAATCACTCCCTCACACGCACACTCACACACTCACTCCCACACACACACACTCACTCCCACACACACACACTCACTCCCTCACATAGACACACACACTAACTCCCTCACACACACACACTCACTCCCTCACACACACACACTCACTCCCACACACACACACACACTCACTCCCTCACATAGACACACACACTCACTCCCACACACACACCCACTCCCTCCCTCACATAGACACACACACTCACTCCCACACACACACACACACTTAACTCCCTCACATAGACACACACACTCACTCCCTCACACTCACACACTCACTCCCACACACACACACTCACTCCCACACACACACTCACTCCCTCACAAAGATACACACACTCACTCCCTCACACACACACTCACTCCCACACACACACACACACTCACTCCCTCACATAGACACACACACTCACTCCCACACACACACCCACTCCCTCCCTCACATAGACACACACACTCACTCCCACACACACACCCACTCCCTCCCTCACATAGACACACACACTCACTCCCACACACACACACACTTAACTCCCTCACATAGACACACACACTCACTCCCTCACACGCACACTCACACACTCACTCCCACACACACACTCACTCCCACACACACACACTCACTCCCTCACAAAGACACACATACTCACTCCCTCACACACACACACTCACTCCCACACACACACACACTCACTCCCACACACACACACACTCACTCCCACACACACACACACTCACTCCCACACACACACACACACTCCCTCACACACAGTCACTCCCTCACACACACACTCACTCCCTCACATAGACACACACACTCACTCCCTCACACACACACACTCCCTCACACACACACACACAAACTCACTCCATCACACACACACTCACTCCCTCACATAGACACACACACACACTCCCTCACACACACACTCACTCCCTCACACACACACTCACTCCCACACACACACACTCACTCCCTCACACACACACTCACTCCCTCACACACACACTCACTCCCACACACACACACTCACTCCCTCACACACACACTCACTCCCTCACACACACACACTCACTCCCTCACATAGACACACACACTCACTCCCTCACACACACACTCACTCCCTCACACACACACTCACTCCCACACACACACACTCACTCCCTCACACACACACTCACTCCCTCACACACACACACTCACTCCCTCACATAGACACACACACTCACTCCCACACACACACACTCACTCCCTCACACACACACACTCCCACACACACACACTCACTCCCTCACATAGACACACACACTCACTCCCACACACACACACACTCACTCCCTCACACACACACTCACTCCCTCACACACACACACTCCCACACACACACACTCACTCCCTCACATAGACACACACACTCACTGCCACACACACACACACTCACTCCCTCACACACACACTCACTCCCTCACACACACACACTCCCACACACACACACTCACTCCCTCACATAGACACACACACTCACTCCCACACACACACACATCCTCCAAACCAGAAGAAAGCGACAACCCTTCCTGAAGAAGGGCTTTTGCCCGAAACGTCGATTCCCCTGCTCCTCGGATGCTGCCTGATCGGCTGTGCTTTCCCAGCGTCACCCTCTCACCTTCCAAACCAGGACAGTCTTGACGAGACGATCTCATGCCACCGCTGGCGTTCGCAGATTTAATTTGAGAGAGGAAAATGAAAGCAACTGTTCACCACCAGTGAGTGTGTGAGTGTGCGAGTGTAACAGCAGCTTGGACGGGTGTGAACATTCCTCGGAGAGGCCAAACATGTGGGCAACAATCAGGCTGACAGCTAGAAACAGGAGTGTCAGAGGTGCTGCTCACTCTGAGGGCTGGCTCTGAGGGAGGTGGATCAGGGTCAAGGACTCTCCACGTGGAAATAAAGGGGGATTTGGTGACGGGATACCAGCCTCCCTGGAGTTATTATTTGAGGGTGATGACACAAAGATATACACTGCTGAAGATATTTGTTCACAACAGTAACCTTGGAGTTGGGGGTGGGGGGTAGGCATTTCTGGCACCATGCCATTATTTGGGAAGTTTGACTTGTTCTATCCTACCCTCGAAGACTGGGCCCCGTGTGTGGAAAGGATGCGTTATTTCGTCTGACATTGGGGCAGATGAAAAGCAACGAGTAATTGTCCGGACAGCTTCTTCAGTTAATCGGAGCCGAACTTTCCCTGAGGCACAGTTATTAAAACTTGTCAAGAGTTGGCAGATTTAGTTAAGGAATATTATGACCCCCAAGCTTCCTGTGATTCTGAGGTGTTATTGGATTTACTCAGCAATGTGAGAACCAGGGGAATCCATATCAGGACTTTTGACGAGTTTGAGATGACTAGTAGAGGCATGTGACTTTGGTTTAACCCTTAATGAGATGCTGAGAGACTGTTTGGTCTGTGGGATTAATGATGTAACCATGCAAAAGCACCTACTAGCTGAAACCCAACTGGACTTCAAACCGGCCTGATAACTGGCTTTATCATTGGAAAATGGCTCCCTGAGTGAAGTCCTAATTAAATACCCAAATGTTTTTCAGGAAGATCCGGGGACTATCAAAGGAGCCAAGGCCACCTTGCGTGTTGACCAGGATGTTGCAGGGCCCGCCCAGTGCCATTTGCCTTCTGGGTAAAAGAGGAGGCAGAAATCAGGAGGCTGGAAAGCAAAGGGATCATCAAACCAGTGCAGTCTGTGGAAAGGGCATCACCAGTCACACTGATTGTAAAGCCCAGTGGGTCAGTCCTGCTTTGTGAGGATGTTAAACAAACGGTAATTCACTTCTCGCAGCTGGATAAATACCCAAACCCTCGCAGAGAGGATTTCTACACAAAGCTGGCAGGGGGAGCAGTCCTTCCCAAAGCTGCACCTGAGCCAAGAGTCTGGCGCTGGAAAAGCACAGCAGGGCAGGCAGCATCCGAGGAGCAGGAGAGTCAACGTTTCAGGCTGGAGCCATGTGTACCCGCCATTGCAGTTCGAACAGGATTCCCAGAGGTCTGCTACGGTTTATGCCCATAAGAGTTTGTGCCAATATTGCCACTTGGGGGTATCGCCATCCTGTGCCATTTCCCAGCAGGGAACACTTTACAAGGTCTACCCCAGGTCAGCCGTTAATCTGGATGAGCTGCTTATAACAGGGAAGACCAATAAGGAGCACTTGGAGAACTTGGACGTAGTGCTTTGTCGTTTCTCTGAGGCAGGCAGAAACATTAAGAGGGGAAAATGTGTGTTCCAGGCACCGCAGCTGACCTAGCTGGGCTACAGAGTGAAAAAAATCCAGGTAACACCGGCTGGAAGGTCGAGTCAGGGTGATCAAAGGTACCCTGACTCTCATGTCTGTACCTGAGCTTATACCCTTCCTGGATTTGGCAAATTATTACAGTTCGTACATACTCTGGCCTCTGTCCCGGCACCCTATTGAAAGCGGGTCAGCCTGGAAAAGGTCGCATCGCCAAGGCGTGACCTTTTAAGGAAGTGAAGAAGCAGCCGTCATCGTCGAAGGATGTGGAGGTGCCGGTGTTGGACTGGAGCTGGGCAACGTCAGAAGTCACACGGCACCAGGTTATCGTCCAACAGGTTCATTGGAAATCGCACAAGCCCTCAGGGCGCGGCCCTTTCGTCAAGTGAAGTGAGAGAGCGGGGGAGGGGCGCGGACGCAGAATTCATAGGCAGAGAGAGCAGAAGGTCAGACAGCTGGTGTGAGTGGTGTGTCGAATAATGAGTGTGTCTAATAATAATAAGCCCTTCCTGAAGAAGGGCTAATGCCCGAAACGTCGATTCTCCTGTTCCCTAGATGCTGCCTGACCTGCTGCGCTTTTCCAGCAACACATTTCCATCTCTGATCTCCAGCATCTGCAGACCTCACTTTCTCCACACAGTCCAGATGGCCAAGTGGCAAACGCAGATGCCACCTCCCGCTGGCACTGCCCCACCAATGGTACCGCCACTTGGAGGGGCCCATTCTGGTTTTACATGCTCTGGATACCTCTCTGGTCACAGTTGACAATATCAGACTCTGGACACAGAACAAATCCAGTCCTGGCTAATATGAAACAGCCGGTGGTGAAGGGAGAAGCCGAAGGGCCGTCACAAAGAGATTCCAAACCTTTTTGGACCCAGGGAGACCGGATCGCAGTCGGGGGCGGCATCTCATTACGGGGAGCAGGGAGCGATTTGTCCAGAGCAAAGGTCGCCGCCAGATACTGGCTGAACTCCCCCAGGGGTTAACTGAAGATGTTGACGAGAGGTTATGTCTGGTGGGCAGGACTGGATGCCGACATAGCCACGTTGGCAGGGCAGTGCCCAGAGCGCCAACCGAGGAACGCAAATTGCCACCAGCAGCTCCCCCGCATTGGTGGGAATGGCTGGATAAGCCCTGGGCATGGTTGCACATCGATTCTGTCGGTCCTTTCGTAGGCTCAATGTTCTTAGTCATTGTGGATTTCCACTCACACTCGTTGGATGTGGATAGAGTACATTTGTCAAACATGGGAACGCCGATAGAAAAGGTGCAGCACCTTTTGCAATACACGGAAGTGTTGGTCACAGGCCAACGTTTCCCAGCAGGGAATCTGAGTATTTCCTCAAGTCGGACAGTATTTGACATATAAGGACAACTCCATATCATCCATCATCCAATTGCCCGGCGGGAAGAGCAGTCCAAACTTTGAAGGCAGGCTTAAAGAAGCAGCCGAGGAGAGAGTGAGGGCTGCAGATGCTGGAGATCAGAGCTGAAAAATGTGTTGCTGGAAAAGCGCAGCGGGTCAGGCAGCATCCGAGGGGCAGGAGCAGCCTACAGCGTCATCCAATATCAAACTGTCCCAATTCCTGTTTGATTATTGGACCACCCCTCAGGCAACTACAGGGATAGATTCAGTGGAGTTGCTAATGGGGAACGGACTCCTCATCAGGTTAAACCTGGTCCGCCCAGACCCAGTACCAGTTCCAATATCTTTTAAATGTTGTAACTGTAGATGCATGCACCATTTCATCTGGCAGTTCATTCCACATATGAGCTACACTGTGTGAGAGAAAGTTGCCCCTCAGGTCCCTTTTAAATCTTTCCCCTCTCACCCTAAACCTATGCCCTCTAGTTCTGGACTCCCCCACCCCAGGGAATAAGACCTTGTCTATTTACCCTATCCATGCCCCTCATGATTTTGTAAACCTCTATAAGGTCACCCCTCAGCCTCCGACGCTCCAGGGAAAACAGCCCCAGCCTGTTCAGCCTCTCTTGGGAACTCAAACCCATTTCAAATCTACCACATATTTGAGCAGGAAACAAAACCACCCCAGATCCAACAGCAGTTGATTGGGTCAAAAGACAAACAATGGGAAAAAAAACCCAAAATATTAGCTTTTTACTTGAATGTGTATAGTCTTCAGAACAAAAGAGATAAATTAACAGCATTAATACAGGTTAATGGGGACAATCGTACGGCATAGAATAGAGTAAGAAGGTGTACGGGACAGAATCCCAACAGTGAGGAAACAGGCCCTTTGGCCCAACAGGTCCATGCCAACCCTCTGAAGAGTAACCCACCCAGACCCATTCCCTTACGTTATTACTCCTGACTAATGCACCTAACCTGCATATCCTTGAACACTATGGGTGATTTACTATGGGACAATTTAGCACGGCCAATCCACCCTAACCTGCACATCCCTGGGCACTATTGGACAATTTAGCACGGCCAATCCACCCTAACCTGCACATCCCTGGGCACTATGGGACAATTTAGCATGGCCAATCCCACCCTAACCTGCACATCCCTGGGCACTATGGGACAATTTAGCACGGCCAATCCACCCGAACCTGCACATCCCTGGGCACTATGGGACAATTTAGCATGGCCAATCCACCCTAACCTGCACATCCCTGGGCACTATGGGACAATTTAGCATGGCCAATCCACCCTAACCTGCACATCCCTGGGCACTATGGGACAATTTAGCATGGCCAATCCACCCTAACCTGCACATCCCTGGGCTCTATGGCACAATTTAGCACGGCCAATCCACCCTAACCTGCACATCCCTGGGCACTATGGGACAATTTAGCATGGCCAATCCACCCTAACCTGCACATCCCTGGGCACTATGGGACAATTTAGCATGGCCAATCCACCCTAACCTGCACATCCCTGGGCACTATGGGACAATTTAGCATGGCCAATCCACCCTAACCTGCACATCCCTGGGCACTATGGGACAATTTAGCATGGCCAATCCACCCTAACCTGCACATCCCTGGGCTCTATGGGACAATTTAGCACGGCCAATCCACCCTAACCTGCACATCCCTGGGCACTATGGGACAATTTAGCATGGCCAATCCACCCTAACCTGCACATCCCTGGGCACTATGGGACAATTTAGCACGGCCAATCCACCCTAACCTGCACATCCCTGGGCACTATGGGACAATTTAGCATGGCCAATCCACCCTAACCTGCACATCCCTGGGCTCTATGGGACAATTTAGCATGGCCAATCCACCCTAACCTGCACATCCCTGGGCACTATGGGACAATTTAGCATGGCCAATCCACCCTAACCTGCACATCCCTGGGCACTATGGGACAATTTAGCATGGCCAATCCACCCTAACCTGCACATCCCTGGGCTCTATGGGACAATTTAGCACGGCCAATCCACCCTAACCTGCACATCCCTGGGCTCTATGGGACAATTTAGCACGGCCAATCCACCCTAACCTGCACATCCCTGGGCACTATGGGACAATTTAGCATGGCCAATCCACCCTAACCTGCACATCCCTGGCCACTATGGGACAATTTAGCACGGCCAATCCACCCGAACCTGCACATCACTGGGCACTATGGGACAATTTAGCCCGGCCAATCCACCCTAACCTGCACATCCCTGGGTACTATGGGACAATTTAGCACGGCCAATCCACCCTAACCTGCACATCCCTGGGCACTATGGGACAATTTAGCATGGCCAATCCACCCTAACCTGCACATCCCTGGGCATAATGGGGCAATTTAGCATGGCCAATCCACCCTAACCTGCACATCCCTGGGCATTATGGGGCAATTTAGCATGGCCAATCCACCCTAACCTGCACATCCCTGGGCACTATGGGACAATTTAGCATGGCCAATCCACCCTAACCTGCACATCCCTGGGCATTATGGGGCAATTCAGAATGGCCAATCCACCCTAACCTGCACATCCCTGGGCATTATGGGGCAATTTAGCATGGCCAATCCACCCTAACCTGCACATCCCTGGGCACAATGGGACAATTTAGCATGGCCAATCCACCCTAACCTGCACATCCCTGGGCACTGTAGGACAATTTAACATGGCCAATCCACCCTCACCTGCACATCCCTGGGCACTATGGGACAATTTAGCATGGCTAATCCACCCTAACCTGCACATCCCTGGGCACTGTGGGACAATTTAGCATGGCCAATCCACCCTAACCTGCACATCCCTGGGCACTGTGGGACAATTTAGCATGGCCAATCCACCCTAACCTGCACATCCCTGGGCACTCTGGGACAATTTAGCACAGCCAATCCACCCTAACCTGTACATCACTGGGCACAATGGGACAATTTAGCATGGCCAATCCACCCGAACCTGTACATCCCTGGGCACTATGGGACAATTTAGCATGGCCAATCCACCCTAACCTGCACATCCCTGGGCACTATGGGAAAATTTAGCATCGCCATTCCATCCTAACCTGCACATCCCTGGGCACTGTGGGACAATTTAGCATGGCCAATCCACCCTAACCTGCACATCCCTGGTCAGTATGGGACAATTTAGCATGGCCAATCCACCCTAACCTGCACATCCCTGGGCACTGTGGGACAATTTAGCATGGCCAATCCACCCTAACCTGCACATCCCTGGTCAGTATGGGACAATTTAGCATGGCCAATCCACCCTAACCTGCACATCCCTGGGCACTATGGGACAATTTAGCATGACCAATCCACCCTAACCTGCACATCCCTGGGCACTGTGGGACAATTTAGCATAGCCAATCCACCCTAACCTGCACATCCCTGCGCACTATGGGACAATTTAGCATGGCCAATCCACCCTAACCTGCACATCCCTGGACACTATGGGACAATTTAGCATGACCAATCCACCCTAACCTGCACATCCCTGGGCACTATGGGACAATTTAGCATGGCCAATCCACCCTAACCTACATATCCCTGGGCACTATGGGACAATTTAGCATGGCCAATCCACCCTTACCTGCACATCCCTGGGCACTATGGAACAATTTAGCATGGCCAATCCACCCTAACCTGCACATCCCTGGGCACTATGGGACAACTTAGCATGGCCAATTCCACCCTAACCTGCACATCCCTGGGCACTATGGGACAATTTAGCATGGCCAATCCACCCTAACCTGTACATCCCTGGGCACTATGGGACAATTTTGCATGGCCAATCCACACTAACCTACACATCCCTGGGCACTATGGGACAATTTAGCACAGCCAATCCACCCTAATCTGTACATCCCTGGGCACTATGGGACAATGTAGCATGGCCAATCCACCCTAACCTACATATCCTTGGGCACTATGGGACAATTTAGCATGGCCAATCCACCCTAACCTGCTCATTCCTGGACACTATGGGACAATTTAGCCCGGCCAATCCACCCTAACCTGCACATCCCTGGGCACTATGGGACAATTTAGCACGGCCAATCCACCCTAACCTACACATCCCTAGGCACTATGGGAAAATTTAGCATGGCCAACCCACCCTAACCCCTGCACATCCCTGGGCACTATGGGACAATTTAGCATGGCCAATCCACCCAGCCTGCACATCCCTGGGCACTATGGGACAATTTAGCATGGCCAATCCACCCTAACCTGCACATCCCTGGGCACTATGGGACAATTTAGCATGGCCAATCCACCCTAACCTACACATCCCTCGGCACTATGGGACAATTTAGCATGGCCAATCCACCCTAACTTGCACATCCCTGGGCACTATGGGACAATTTAGCATGGCCAATCCACCCTAACCTGCACATCCCTGGGCACTATGGGACAATTTAGCATGGCCAATCCACCCTAACCTGTACGTCCTTGGACTGTGGGAGGAAACCCCCACAGACACGGGGACAATGTGCAAACTCCACACAGACAGTCACCGGAGGGTGGAATTGAACCTGGGTCCCTGGCATTATGAGGCAGCAGTGCTAATCACTGAGCCACCATGTTACCACTACAGAGGCATAGTTACTAGAGATCAGAGCTGGGGACAAAATATTCAGGGGTACATGACCTTTCCAAAAGGATAGGCAGGAAGGAAAGGGTGTTGGGGAGGCATTGTTGGGATAAGGATGATGGCAGGTGGTGATCTTGGAACAGAAGATGTTGAATCCAACTGGCTGCAGGGAGCAAAGGGCCGAAAGGTGAATCCCCATGGTAACACAATCTATCCGGGAGGTCGTCCAAACTGAACTCAACTGCATGAGTTGCTGCGTTTGTCAGCTCAATGAATTCAGATTCAAACAAGATGGCATGTCTTGATCATCATGATGTGGCAATATACCGTTACTGTGTGTGGTGTCTTTGAATGGTAGCATTAGCAAATAGGCTCAGAGTGTTAACACTTTAAGAATACTACAGACAAGTCTGGTCACCCTCCTATAGCAAAGATGTTGTGAAACCTGAAAGGGTTCAGAAAAGATTTATAAGGATGTTGCTGGGTGTGGAGGTTTTAGGCTATAGGGAGAGGCTGAATAGGCTGGGGCTGTTTTCCCTGGAGTGCCAGGGACTGAGGGGTGACCTTATAGACGTTTATAAAATCATGAGGGGCATGGAAAAGATAAATAAACAAGATCTTTCCCCTGGGGTGGGGGAGTTCAGAACTAGAGGGCACAGGTTTAAGGTGAAAGGGGAAAGATTTAAAAGGGACTTCAAGGACAACTTTTTCACACAGAGAGTGGTGCGTGTATGGAATGAGCTGCCAGAAGAAGTGATGGAGGCTGGTACAATTATAGCATTTAAAAGGCAAATGGATGGGTATATGGACAGGAAGGGTTTAGAGGGATCTGGGCCAAACACTGGCAAGTGGGAATCGGTCAGGTTGGGATGTCTGGTCGGCATGGATAAGTTGAAGTGAAGGGTCTGTTCCTGTGCTGTATGACGCTATGAGTCCTTCACGATATGTGTGGAAATCCCACTCGGAATTGATTGTAGCAACTCTCTCAACTATTTAGCCCCTTCGTTGTGTGCAGAACCAGTCAGCAATACAATAAGGGCTCTTACTTTTGTGTGTCGTAGATATGCCATATGCATGTGTCATGTCAGATACGCCACCAGGCGAGTCAAGTCTGGCAGCATGCCCTCCGGCAGGGCTACATGCAGGTGAGTGGCTGCAGGCGATACAAATCTGTCATTCTGAGCAATGTGGGTTTTGGTTCATGTTCATTTAACAAGCTTGTTACAGATGATTATGCCAAGCCTTTGCCTTGTGGAGCACTCACCTACTGAGGCAACATAGCGACACGAAGGTCAATGCAAGACATTTGTGCACCTCGCACCAAGCACAGCGAAGGATGCCATGTAAATTCTTAACCCGACTCCCAGTCTGTCGAATCTCATCTTGCTAGCTGGCTCATGGCCATGACTTCTCTCACTTTAGTATCATCAATGCAGTTGGAAACAATATCTAGCACAACCTTGGATCTAATAAGGTCTCAGAGATATCCAATAGCCAACTTGTGAGTCAAGCTTGGTTGTTGATATGCTGAGCTTGATCTTTGTTTAAAATGAGAATGAGCTTCATTGTCACATATACTCACATGAGTACAGTGAAAGGTTTGCAAGTCGCCACTGACAGTGCTCTCTGAGGTACCAAGGTACCTAGGTCCAGAACCTTAAGTAAAAATTCTTAGGGAAATAAAAATTAGAAACATGTAGAAATAAACAGTCTGGCAATAAATTCGAAAAATAAGAGTTCAGAATACTAGTCCTTCCAACCTCGGTGCCTCTGGGTCTCAGGTGCACAAATAGCTGCTTTGGCTGGATAGCACTTGACTATTGCTGAGAAAAGAGACATGCCGTCAAAGGTTTTTGTCTTGCAGTCATCAGGACTGAATCGCAAGAATGCCAAATTGCAAAGGGAACAACCTAACCAGGTGAACTCTGTTTGGTAGGGGTGTTGCCTAGGAGAATGCAATACAGGTTAAAATTCAAGACAGGTATGTCGACCCTTTGTCAATGTGTTGCCATGGGGAACACGCTAGGGGACAATTACCCTCCAAATGTCTGTTCAGTTGGGCACCAGCACAATGTGTGGGCCATCTGCCACTTTATGGCTTCTTCCATCTCGATTGTCAAGGGTAGCAGACACATGGGAACGCCACCCCCTTGCAAGTTCCTGATCCCTCCATCCTGACTTGGAAATATATCCCTGTTCCTTCAGTGTCACTGGGTCAAAATCCTGGAATTCCCTCCCTCAGGGCATTGTGGGTCACCCTACAGCACATGGACTACAGTGTTTAAGAAGGCAGCTCACCCCCACATTCCCAAGGGGGCAATTAGGGACCAGGCAATAAATACTAGCCAGTGACGCACACAAATGAATAAAATAAAGAGTTATCAAACCATTTTTAAAGGTGGCTATGGTTTGGTATAGATTTGGTTGTTTTTAATGTTGGTAATGGACAAGTTGGACCAAAGGGTCTGTTTCCATGCTGTACAGCTTGATGTAAACTCTTCAATTCTGGTTGTGATCATGCCTGAAGAGGTCAAATTGAAATAACAGTTGTTCCAGAGGTCTAACCTTGATGTTCCAACCTCTGTTATCATTGGCATTGACTCACTGCAAACGTATGCCCATGATTAGAATATTTTGATGTTTTCTGCTTGCGTGTCCCTTAAAGTGTAAGAACATCAAACTTTGTCCACTCAATAATTGCACCTCACAGATGAAAGAGCTTCCACATTCAGATATATGGAGGATTTATACCTCTTGTTTGATATTTCTTCCAACAAGGACCACATTAGTCAGGAGTGTCGAGTGTGCGGCTCATTCACCGACAACACCTGTGAGGCTTTTTGTTCATAAACAAGGCTTATTTTGATGTTAAAATTATTATGCACACTCAGAATGGCTGGGTATAAATCCAGGAGCAGGTGCAGGCTTTTGCATTGCCAGTATTTGCATTTCAAAGGTTTTTCCTGGTATGACGTACAGAATGGCCCCAAACCATATGGTTCAGAGATCGGGGCTATCAGTTACTGAACCCACCTGCCCCATCTCCGAAGTGGAGTTTGCCAATTGCTCATTAGCACTTTTGATTTTGATCTTACTGCGTCGATTTTTCAGGCAATGAGGTTCTATCAAGCAAAATGCATCCAAACCAAAATGATGGTAGCCACGCTTCAAGGGGGTGAGTGTTACGTTTTGTTGTGAAGTTGGGTGGAGTAATTGCAGCTTGGGAGGCAGGAAGTTAGAATCTGAAAATTGTAAAATTGTCAAATGGGGAAAGCATTGTGTGGCCCCTTTAAATGATCGTGTGCTTTTTTCTGTGCTTCGAGATTTAAAATGGTTGTCAGTGAGCAGCAGCTTGAAAGTTTGCAGGTACACAGAGAGCATCCGAATTGAAACATATCGAAAGACCGTACAGTTAGCAGGCCAAGCAGCAGCTGTTAACCAAGACAACAGGCTTTTGAATTTAACCAATCAATTTGAACCAGGTACTTAGATTAGATTACTTACAGTGTGGAAACAGGCCCTTCAGCCCAACAAGTCCACACCGACCCGCCGAAGCGTAACCCACCCATACCCCTACATTTACCCCTTTACCTAACACTACGGGCAATTTAGCATGGCCAATTCACCTGACTTGCACATCTTTGGACTGTGGGAGGAAACCAGAGCACCCGGAGGAAACCCACGCAGACACGGGGAGAACGTGCAAACTCCACACAGTCAGTCGCCTGAGGAAGGTACGTAACCTGGCTGCAATTTTGGGAGACTAAATTCTATCTTTTGTAAATCTGATTGGGATTTGTATTTATTGGAACAACATACATTAGAATCTTGCTTTATTTGGGAATCGTTAGTAGCGAGAAGGGATTTATTCAGTTTGTTAATAGATTCGTTAATTTAAGAGTTAAATAAATAAATTGTTACCTGTCGATTTTAAAGTCAGTGTCAGGGATTTATTTTGTTTAGCCACTAGAAGTTGCTGAAAAGCACGTAACACCACTTTTCGGAATCCTTTTACAGATTATCGGGTGAGGTGCTCCTCTCTGGGTTTTAGTTCTCGAGGGATGGTGGGGGGGGGTCAACCTCTGTTTTCGAACAGTTTGCATTAATTATCTCCAGAGGAATGCAGAAATAGTTCTAAAGTCAAACTGTTTATTGCCACCAATTTAAAACGCCTTAATACGTTCCAGAACATTCAATATATATGTGTGCGTAACTAGGAGCGGCCTGAGAGTTGGGAAGACAGTGCCTTGACTCACTAGCTCCATCTGCAAGCTGAAGCAATCAAGCACTGGATGAGGAATTGTGATCACGCCGGCTTAATCAAACACCACGGTGCAGTTCGAACAATGCTGACACCTTCTCTGGTCCAGTCTTACTTTGGGTCCTGAGAGTAATAAAGGAGAATTGTGCTGTCCAAACAATGAGGGGTTGCAGAGCTCTGAGATGCGCAGAGAGAACAGGGTGGGTCAGTGCGTGGATCACAGAAGGTTAGTCTGCAGGTACAGCATGTAATAGATTGTGATGGTTTCTTGCGAGGGGAATTGAATACAAGAGTAGGGAGGTTATATTTCAGTTATACAGGGCAGTAGTGGGACCATATCTGGAGCACGGTGTACAGGACTGGTCTCCATACTTACAGGAGGACGTTAATGCATTGGAAGCAGTTTAGAGAAGGTTTCTCAGACTAATCCCTGGAATGAGCAGATTCCCTTCAGAGGAAAGGCTGGACAGGCTCGGCCTGTATCCTCTGGAGTTTAGTAGAGTCAGAGGTGGCCGAATTGAACCGTGTAAGATCCTGAGGGGATGTGACCGGGTGGATGTGGAAAAGGAGGTTTCCCCTTGTGGGAGACTCCAGAACGAGGGGTCAGAGGGGTCAGAGCGCCCATTTAAAACGGAGATGGGGGGGAGCATTTCTCTCTCTCAGAGGGCCACGGGTCTTTGGAATTCCCTTCCTCAAAAGGCAGTGGATACAGAACCTTTCAATCTTTTTGTGGCAGAGGGAGATAGATTCTCGATTCCTGAAAGATTATCTGGGGGGGGGGGGATATACAGGGATGGAAGGGGGAGGTTAAAATCAGATCAGTCACATTTTGTGGAGTGGGGGGGGGGCAGGCCCGAAGGCCCAAGCAGCCTATACGTATTCCTTGTTAGTAGGTTGGTGTGTTTTGTTGAGCTGACTGGTATAGTTTCAAAGCTGAAGCTTTGCTCTGTATGAGTTCCAATTGGACTCAGTCCAATGTCACTTCTCAGTTAAACCCCACTCTAGGCCATTAGCGTCGAGTAATGGAGGAATGATTCCACGTGTGCTACATTTCTGCAGGGTTGTTGTCTTGGTAAAGCAAAGATCTAGTTGCTTCTTCTGGGTGGACTTAAAAGATCCTCTGGCGAGGATTTTACTTCTGATCTCCTGGTCAAAATTCCTTCCTCCACTATCAACATCAAAACAGATGACCCTTTTTACAGATAATGGGGTCCATAAACCTTGGCCTTTAGTGACCTGCACCTCAGGTCCTGCAAGATATGAAGTAACAAAAAGCTTGGCCTGAAATTCAGGAGTGATGGAACTCACCCGCTCTGAAGTTCCAATTTATTCGCAGACTCACAGAATTCTGTCTTGACGTTTTGACTTTCTGCCAATCTCCTGCTTTCTCTGCTGGCACCCTGCACATCATTTCTATTTAAATAACCATAAAACGCCCCTCTCGAATGCCTCGATTTAACCTGCCTCCACCACATTTCTGAGCCATGTATTCCCGGCCCGAACTACTCCCTGGGCGAAGACAGGTTTTTTCTCACCTCGCGTTTAATTCTTTTGCAATGCACTTTACATCTGTGCCCACTGATTCTCGATCCGTTTTCTGAGTGGGAACACTTTTTTCCCTAACTACTCTACCCTGACCTCTCATGATTTTGAAAACTTCTCTTAGTCTGTTCCTGTTGAAGGTGAACTTCTTTGATCCATCCTCATAACTTTCTCATCCCTGGAACCATTCATATGCACTGTCTCCAATTCTTCCTTCCTCTAGTCCAGTGCCCAGACCTGTATACTATGGGTGGCACGGTGGCTCAGTGGTTAGCATTGCTGCCTCACAGCGCCAGAGACCCGGGTTCAATTCCCGCCTCAGGCGACTGACTGTGGGGAGTTTGCACATTCTCCCCGTGTCTGTGGGGGTTTCCTCCGGGTGCTCCGGTTTCCTCCCACAGTCCAAAGATGTGCAGGTTAGGTGAATTGGCCATGCTAAATTGCCCCTAGTGTTAGGTAAGGGGTAAATGTAGGGGTATGGGTGGGTTGCGTTTCGGCGGGTCAGTGTGGACTTGTTGGGCCGAAGGGCCTGTTTCCACACTGTAATGTAATCTAATCTAACAATCATCCAGCTGAGATTAATCTGTATCTTATATAAATTCATCTGAACTTGCCTCTTTTTAAACTCTACACCTCTATTTATAAAGCCCGGAATACACCCAGGTCTCTCTGCTGTTGCACGCCCCTTACAATACGCACACCCATTATATTAAACTCTCCATGTTTTTGATACCAAAATGTATACTTCTCTGCACTGACCATCCCATTGCCCACTTCTCCAAGTCATCAATGTCCTTCTGATTGTTCTCTCGCAGTTTACAGCTCTCCCAAGCTTCACTTCCTTTGCAAACTTTGATATTGCCCCTTGCAAGATGTTGACCATTTGCATACATCAGGAAAGGCCAGGATCCCAACACTAACCCCTGAGGAACTCCACTACAAACTTTTCTTCCATTGACCGTTTACTCTCATAATTGCCTTTCACTCAGCCAAATTTGTTACCATTTTGCTACTGTCCCTTTTAGTCGATGACCGAAGACTTTCCTCACGGGTCTGTTGTGTTGCATTGTATCTAGTGTCTTTAGGAAGCCTATGTACATCACATCAACAGCGTTACCCTCGTCAATCCTTTGTGTTCCCTCTTCAAATTCAGAGGTCACACAGGTTACAGTCCAACAGGTTTATTGGAAATCACGAGCTTTTGGAGCACTGTCAGGGGAACGCAGGGTTTCAGGACCTCTTGGACTGTAACCTGGTGTCATGTGACTTTGGCCACCCCAGTCCAACAACCGGCACCTCCACACTTTGGTTTCAAGTGGACAGGACCTGGGAAATGAATATTCAAGGCTACACATGCTATCGTAAGGACAGATTGATGGGCAGAGGGGGTGGGGTGGCCCTGTTGGTAAGGGATGATATTCAGTCCCTTGTGCGGGGGGGACCTCAAATCAGGGGATGTAGAGTCAGTATGGATAGAGCTGAGAAATTCGAAGGGTAGAAAGACCCTCTTGGGAGTTATCTACAGGCCCCCAAACAGTAGTATGGATGTAGGGTATAAGTTGAATAAGGAGCTGAAATTGGCCTGTCGCAAAGATATTACTACAGTTGTTATGGGGGATTTCAACATGCAGGTAGACTGGGAGAATCAGGATGGTATTGGACCTCAAGAAAGAGACTTTGTGGAGTGCCTCCGAGATGGATTCTTAGAACAGCTGGTTACCTCTTCAAAAACATTCAGCAATTTTGTTGGACATGATTTTTCCTTCATGAATGACTCTTCCAATTCGATCCACTTTTATCTGTGTGATTGTTAATTCTATCCTGAATAATCATCTCAAGTTAACTTGTCTGGGCTGTGATTGCTGAGCCAAACTTCACAACACGCTTTGAACAAGGACAGAGTGTTTGCAGTAAGGATAGGCGACAACACCTCCCCCACAATACTTTCAGCACCGGCTGCATACTCAGCCCCCTCCTATACTCCTTCCACACTCACAACTGTGGGGCCTATTTCTGTTCTAACTCCATTTGCAAGTTTGCTGATGACAACAGTTGCATTAAAGGTGTGGTTCGGGTCTCAAACGATGATGAGACGGAGCACAGGAAGGAGGCAGAGTGTGTAAGGGCATGGTGTGAAGACAACAATCTCTCCCTCAATGTCAGCAAGACAAAGGAGCTGGTCATTGACCTCAGGAAGGGCAGTGGAGGGCACACCCCTGTCTGTATCAATGGAGCTGAGGGGGAGGTGGTCAACAGTATCAAGTTCCAGGGAGTGATGATCGCCAACAATCTGTCCTGCTCCACCCACATTGACACAAGGGTCAAGAAAGCCCACCAATGCCTCTACGTCCTCAGGAAATTCGGCATGTCCACAAGGACTCTTACCGATTTTTACAGCTGCACTGTAGAAAGTATCCTATCCGAGTGCATCACAGCTTGGTACGGCAACTGCTCTGCCCAGGACTGTAAGAAATTACAGAGAGTCGTGAACCCAGCCCAGTCCCTCACACAACCCAACCTTCCATCCACTGACTCCGTCTACACTTCCCACTGCCTCGGGAAGGCAGCCAACATCATCAAAGGCCCCTCCCGCCCTGGATACACTCTCTTCCATCAGGCAGAAGATACAAAAGGATTAAAACACGCTCCAGCAGATTCAAGAACAGCTTCTTCCCCGCTGTTATCGGGCTTAAGAATGGGCCTCTCCTATACTAGAGTTGATCTTTTTTTCTGCACCTTCTCTGTAGCTGTAACGCTGTCTTCTGTATGCTGTTCTAGTACCCTCATGGACTGATGTAAGGAATGGTTAGTCTGAATTGCACACAAACCAATACTTTTCACTGTATCTCGGCACATGTGACAATAATGGATCAAAGACATCACCTGAACCAGACTGTCTGCATTCTCAATTATCCCATCAACTTGATCCTCATTGACCAAGGATAGGTTGAGTCAAGAGGAAGCTTTTTACTAAGCACCACAGAAATGGCAGGGTCAGCAACAGTCAAACCCAAGGCAGTCCCTGGTTGAGCATGAGGAATGTTTTATCTCATTTTTCTGTCAGCACTAAACAGCAGCATGTCATGACTGGCCGGGGTCCCTGAGTGATAAAGCATTGAAGAATGATAAATGGTAAAGAAGGAGACCACTCGGCCCATTGTGTCTGGGCTTGCTGTTTGTTAATCCAACTCACTGATACAAAGGCAAGGCCCCGCAGATGCTCAAAGTAGGATATATAGACCAATACATACATATACATACTATATATATATGTGCACACACATATACAGACCGATATACACACATACAGAGGAACCTCGATTATCCGAATATCAATTATCTGAATTTCGGATTATCCGACGAAGATCTCAATCTCAAGGTCCTGACAGAAACATTACATCTAAGTGGTGTTTCCAACCCTGATTGTGTCTTTTGTTTACAATGATTAAAGATGAACCCGGCTGACTGAAATACTGCCGAGAACAGTCCTGGACATTGACGGGAGCCCAGGCACCGTCTCCAAATGGCTGACCTCCCGCCCTTTCTCTCTCTCTCCCCTCACATTCTCACTGGAGTTCTACACAGGCATGTACCCCATGGAGGGGGTGGGGGGAGGGGACTGGGGCGTTCAGGGGACAGCAGGACAGGGGCGCGTGTGGGGGGGGTGGGGGGGGTGTCGGAGGTGTGCAGGGTGTCGGAGGCGAGGGGGAAGGCGGGTGGGGCGGTGGGTGTGCTGCTGTCTAGTCTCCTGAACGGGGAGCGGACATAGCAAGTGCTCACTCTGTCAATCCCATTGAACTGATGGGGTGGGAGGTGCTAGAGGCTTCAGTAATGCTGCAGCTCCCTTACACACAAGTGTGTGTCTGCTCAGAAACAAACCCTGAGACAGAGAGAGGGAGCAAGGCAGGCAGAGAGAGGAAATAGGCAACTACAGAAAACTACAGGCCCCAGAGGAGAGGCAATGAATCATTAACCGAATAATCAGTTACCTAAATGAAATAGTGCCTGCCCATCTCGTTCGGATAATCGAGGTTCCTCTGTATATTTATTTATTTATTTATATATCTATAAGGCTCTGGTCAGACCACATTTGGAGTATTGTGCGCAGTTTTGGGCCCTATATCTCAGGAAGGATGTACTGGCCCTGGAGCAGAGGAAGTTCACAAGAATGGTCCCAGGAATGAAAAGCTTAACATATGAGGGACGTTTGAGGACTCTGGGTTTAGACTCGGAGTTTAGAAGGATGAGGGGGGATCTAATTGAAACATATAGAATACTGAATGGCCTGGACAGAGTGGATGTTGGGAAGATATTCCTATTGGTAGGGGAGACTAGGACCCAAGGGCACAGACCTAGAGGAAAGGGAAGGCCTTTTAGAACGGAGATAAGGAGAAACTTCTTCAGCCAGAGAGTGGGGAATCTATGGAGTTCATTGCCACAGACAGGCATTGAGTAGATTTGAGAGTGAGATTGATTGGTTTTTGAGTATCAAGGGGATCAAGGGGTTACAGGGAGAAAGTGGGACAATGGGATTGAGAAACGTATCGGCCGTGATTAAATGGCGGAGCAGACTTGATGGGCCGAATGGCCTAAATTCTGCTCCTACGTCTTATAGTCTTATGGAAATATTGGAAACACTCACAGTTCAGGCACACATCTGGAGAGGAGAATAGAGGTGGGGTTACGACTGGGGGAACTGAGGAACAGCAGAAATGTAACAGAGTTTGAGCAAGTGACAGGGTGCAGATTAGCATCCAATCTTTCATTATTTAGTGGATAAAGTCAATATACAAAAGCTATGTCCTGATGGAGTGTGAATGACCCGGTCATGTCCATCTCCATCATTGGCCTCAACTAAGCTTTTCTGCGTTTCTTTCTGGCACGTGGCTATACCGCTCCCTAATGCAAATACAGATCACGAGCTCACCAGAAACAATTGGAAGCCAATGACGAGATTTTTACGAGTGCAGAGAGGAGCAACCTTCCGATTTGCTAATCCCAAGCAAACGAACAAAGACACAATGTCAAACACACACACAGACACAAAGTTGAAAAGGCGATAGTGAAACGGAAAATGAAAGTAGTATACAGCTTAAACATGGAAGTCAGGAGCAGGAATAAGCCATTCAACTCCTCAAACCTGCTCTGTTATTCATTATGCTCATTGCTGATCATCGAGCTCAATACTCTAATCCCACCCACTCCCATATCTCTTGAGCCCTTTAGCTTACAGTCCATAAGTTACATATGGTTAAGGCATGTGGTTTTAACCCGAGACCATGTTTGTTTAACTGATGTCTTGTATCCTCTGCAGCATGGAATATTCAATTGCATTTCAAATTCTTGGTGTCTTGGTAATTCTTTTTAATCAGCTCTGGGCACCGGGCACTTCTTGAGATGGTCAGAAAAACTATTTTTTAGCTGGTTCCAATTGTAAATCTCTCTCTCCTGCCTTCGTTGCTCAGCCCTTTGAGCGCAGGAGTTGGGACGTCATGTCCAGGTTACACAGGACATTGGTGAGGTCTCGTCTGGAGAACTGTGTCCACTTCTGGTCGTCCTGTTACAGGAAGGAGATTATTAAACTGGAGAGGGTTCAGAAGAGATTTACCGGGAGGCTGCCAGTTATGGAGGGTTTGAGTTATAAAGAAAGATTCAATAGGCTGGGACCTCTTTCACTGGAGTGTAGAAGGTTGAGAGGTGACTTTATAGAGGTTTATAAAATATGAGGAGCATAGAGAGAGTTAATGGTAGTTGTCTTTTCCTTAGGATGGGCAACTTTGAGACTAGGGGGTATATTTTTAAGGTGGGAGGAGAGATTTAAAAAAGACATGAGGGGCAAATCCTTTACACAAAGAGTGGTTCACATGTGGAATGAGGAAGTGATGGATGTGGGTACAATTACAATGTTTAAAAGATAACAGTCATGATTTGGAGATGCCAGTGTCAGACTGGGGTGGACAAAGTTAAAAATCACACAACACCAGGTTATAGTCCAACAGGTTTAATTGGAAGCACTAGCTTTCGGAGCGACGCTCCTTCTATCACCTCCTGATTAAGGAGCGTCATTCCGAAAGCTAGTGCTTCCTATTAAACCTGTTGGACTATAACCTGGTGTTGTGTGATTTTTAACATTTAAAAGCCATTTGGATAAGTACTTAAATAGGAAAGGGTTGGAGGGATAGGGGCCACGAGCAGGCAGGTGGGACCAGTTTAGTTTGGGATGATGGTTGGCATGGACTGGTTGGGCTGAAGGGTCTGTTTCCGTGCTGTATGACTCAATGACTCTACGCTCTGCCAGAAGCAGTTCCCTGAAATACAGCTGGTTTCCGAATTTCAATGGCTGAGTTCCTCGTTTTCAGGCTTGGAAATGGAAGATAATGCCTTTCATCTCCAATATGTGAAACTTATCATATAGGTGTAAGTTAAAATAGGATATGAGGGTCTCTTTGCATCTGACTGATGTCTTTGCATCAGTGCCTTTTGATAAAATGTTAATTTCACCTTAGATTATCTTTGTTTATTTCACATCGGTTTCACAACGCTGGGTTAACTAGCTGCTTTCTGGGATCATTTTCAGTCAGTGCTCCTTTTAAAACCATTCTGGACCACGAAGTCCTCAGTATTAAAATAAGACGATAACATTTGAAAATCATTTTTAAACTTTGGGACAGTGATCCACACATTCCACAGTTATATTCTGCATTTCAACTTGGATTCAAAGCCTGCTTTAGGAATATCAGCTGGACATCTCCCCTGAGCTGTGCTCCCCATCTGTATTTTAACCCTTCACCTCCCAGTTCTACCTCCATGGCACTTTTCCATAGGATATCCAGACCTGCAGCACATTGGTGTCTGCAACAAGACATAGAGTCATACAGCACGGGAACACACTCTTCGGTCCAACCTCCCGCATGGATCGAGGATTGGTTAACTCACAGGAGGCAACGGTGCAGATAAATGGGTGCTTTTCTGGTTAACAATCAGTGACTAGAGGTGTGCCTCAGGGAACAGTGCTGGGACCGCAGTTATCCACAAGTTACGTAGATGATTTGGAGTTGGGGATCACGTGAGGTGTGTCAACGTTTGCGGATGACACTAAGATGAGTGGTAGAGCAAGGTGTGCAGAGGACTGTGAAACTTTGCAAAGGGGCACAAAAAAGTTTATGTGAGTGGGCAAAGGTCTGGCAGATGGAGTACAATGTTAATAAATGTGAAGTCATCCATTTTGGTCGGATTAACAATAAAAAGGACTATTACTTGAATTGTAAAAAATGGCAGCATGCTGCTGCAGAGGGAGCTGGGTGTCCTTGTGCATGAATCACAGAGGGTTGGTCTGTAGGTACAACGGCTCATTAGGAAGGCAAATGGAACATTGTCCTTCTTACTAGAGGGACGGAGTTTAAAAGCAGGGAGGTTATGTTGCAGCTGTCCAAGGTGCTGGTGAGGCCACACCCGGAGAACTGTGCGCAGTTTTGGTCTCCTTACTTGGGAAAGGATGTACTGGTACTGGAGGGGGCACAGAGGTGATTCACTAGGTTGATTCTGGAGTTGAGGGGGTTGGCTTGTGAGGAGAGACAGAGGAGACTGGGATTATATTCATTGGAATTTCAAAGAATGAGGGAGGGGGGATCTTCGAGAAACATATAAAATTATGAAGGGAGTAGATAAGATAGAAGTAGAGAGGATGTTTGCACGGGTGGGTAAAAGTAGGACAAGAGGGCATAGCCTCAAAATTAGGGGGAACAGATTTAGGACTGAATTGAGAAGGAACGTCTTCACCCAGAGGGTTGTGAATCTGTGGAATTCCCTGCCCAGGGAAGTAGTTGAGGCTTCCTCAGTAAATGCTTCTGAAGCTAAGAGAAATCATTTTTTGAACAGTAAAAGAATTAAGAGTTGTGGTGAGAGTCAAAAAGCTCAGCCATGATCCTATTGAATGGTGGAGCAGGCTCGAAGGGCCAGATGGCCTACTCCTGCTCCTAGTTCTTTTGCTCTTATGAGGCCCTGACCGCCCTTGATCGACTGCGATGGGCTGGGCACGTCATCTGACATGAGATTCCCCAAGCAGGTGCTCTACTGCCAGCTCTGAAACAGCAGGCGAGCCCCAAGTAAAGTGCTTCGGCGACCCCCTCAAGGCCTTACTGGAGAAGTGCAGCATTCCCTCCGACACCTGGGAATCACTGGCCCAAGACCATCCAGAGTGAAGGAGGAGCATCCGGGAAGGCGTCGAGCGCCTCGAGACTTGCCCTTGGAAAAAAGCAGAAGCCAGGTGTAAGGAGCGTGGTGCCACACCAATGCCCCACTCACCCCTTCCCGTGACCACCTTCTGCCCCAAGTGTAACAGAGCTTGCTCACTGAGCTGGAAGGTTCATTTCCAGACATTTTGTCACCCTACTAGGTAACATCTTTAGCGGGCCTCAGGCGAAGCACTGTACATGACTCCTGCTTTCTATTTGTATGTTTGGGTTTCTTTGGGTTGGTGATGTCATTTCCTGTGCCAACATCATTTCCTGTGGTGATGTCATTTGCTGTTCTTTTTTCTCAGGGGGTGGTAGATGGGGGTCTAACTCGATGTGTTTGTTGATAGAGTTTCAACTATCTAAACTACAAACCTACATCCAGGACCTCAATCTGAGCTACAAATCTTCTCAAAACTCGCTGTAACAGAGGCTTGTGGTAGCTGCATCAGTCAGCAATGCTCCTGAGAGTGGAAGAGAGTCAACCTCATCTGCAATGGTGATGATGACACAGACATTAGACTACAACAAAGCAACACTGAGTAACATGTTATGCTTCAGGTGATCCTGAGGTAAGATGGAGTTTGAGATCTTTATACCCTCAGATCACATGGTATGAAACAGGGATGATATCATTGGCAAGGTATACTTATGCCCTGATTGTGATGACAGTTTAATCTCAGGCCCTTTATTGGAAGTTTATACAGTGATCTGACAATGGTTATTGAATGGGGCAATTGTCACAAACAGTCTTTGGGTGAGGATCCCCAACGTGTTGTGATTTCAGCGGGGATATCCCCAAAGGTGAGACAGGGTTAATTTTCGAGGAAAAGTTTGCTTCTTTCCAAAACACGAGAAAAGATCATAAAACATGGGACACATGCACACAGATTAGAAGTGAGAGCTGACTCTGAAAAAAACAAATCTGAAGCAGTTTGTTAAGGTGAGAAATGTTGGTAGCGCTGACGTTGGCAAGTGAGTGGTTGTTTGGAGAGTTTCCGTTCTGAGGCTTGATTAAACGAGTTTGCCGACTTTCCTCAAACAGTGGCTGATTTGATTTGGTCACAGCAACCAGGAAGACATTCTTTGGTTTTACCTGTAGGTGGGTAGCTATCAGCTGTGTCCCTTCATGCTTTAGTACAGTTGGGTTTGAACCAAAAACTAACATACTCTCACACATTCGCACACAGAGACTGAAATAACTGCACAGAGGCTGGTATCCCATCACCAAGTCACCCTGCATTTACTTGTGCACAGTACACTGGCTGTGGCCAGCCAGCTCAGAGTCACTTACTTTTCATTTTTTCTTGAGGAGACTCGAGTCTCCTGGTTGTAAATGTTTTGCCTTTGTTGAAAAAGCATCAAGTTCAGAAGGACATCCTTGAGGTAACGTATTTCTCACTTAAGTACATTACTGAGATATACAGCCAGGTCAGAGGGTCTCCAAAGTCTGAGGCTTTTTTTTTTAATTATGGGATTCCCTACAGTATAGAAACAGGCCCTTCGGCCCAACAAGTCCACACCAACCCTCCGAAGAGTAACCCACCCAGACCCATTCCCCTATATTTACCCCTGACCAATGCACCTGACACTATGGTCAGCTTAGCATGGCCAATTCACCTAACCTGCACATCTTTGGACTGTGGGAGGAAACCCACGCAGACACGGGGAGAACGTGAAAACTACACACAGACAGTCACCCAATGCTGGAATCGAACCCGGGTCCCTGGTGCTGGGAAGCAGCAGTGCTAAGCACTGAGCCACTGCGCTGCCCCCCTATCAGCCAGGATCCATATACCTGGGTCTTTGACGGTGGAGAGTTGAGATACCATTGTCCACTAGTCACAACCAAAGCTTGTGAAGGAGCGTCCTTGCTCACTGCGGTTGGATGTTCTCAGGTTGGCTCTAAGGCCCTAGGCCTCCCTCCCTCCCGGCTGGCCGCCATTTTGTCTCTGGTTGTTTTTTTTTGAGGAGATTCTAAATCTCCTGGTTTTTTTATTTGTTTTATTTTTCCCTCCCTCACACTACCGCCTAACTCCGGCAGTGCTTATATTTTTCCCCATGTTGTGTGTGTGCAGGTGTGAGACACAGTGAAAGACACAAGGTGCTCAAATCTTTATTCAGTTTCCACCACCAGGAAGAAAGGAAACACCCGAGTGGCCAGTGACGAGCAGGGCCCTTCTCAGAGGGCAATGCTGCATGATCAAACAGTGAAGGGGAGGGTAAGGATTAAATCAAAATAGAGTTGGACGGGGAAAGAATACACTCCACTCCCTGCGGCGCCCACCTCTCCCTGAACAGCTCAAGAGTGTTGGTAGACACCGTGTGCTCCTTCTCCAGGGACACCCGAGCACAGACATACCCACGGAAGAGGAGCAGGTAATCGGGCCGAACGACCCCCTCCACAGCCCGCTGCCTGGACCTGTTGTCTCTGGTTGCATTCATCAGCTGGGGATTTCCTGATTGACCCAGGTTAACAGCGGCCATCAATGACCTCGTAGTCAATGAGGTCAACCTGGTTCCAATCACTACAGAGACCAAAGATTGTAGTCGAGGTTGAACTCTCTTTTGTGAGTATTGCCGGAGGGCTAAGACATAAACATGTAGTTTGCTCAGAGCAGCCTTTCCTCCAACTCACATCGTGTCTGCAGTCTGGGACGCATCCCCCAGGAGATCACAGCTCAGCCTTTGAATAGATCTGTGTTGCAGTCCGAAGTTCCCTTGACACTCTTCAGGTGTGACAGTCTGTGCTTCCCCATAGGACTCGGTGCAAGGGATTTTCCCATACAACCACTGAAATGATTTACTCGACCATCTTTTGGCTTTATGTTCAAATGTATATGCGTACTTAAAAATTTAATATCCATGAGCAATTTGGAGTCATAATCCGTTGTGATGTAACATGGGTGAACTTTAATTGGTAAAGGAGTTAAAAGCCCCGAACACCGTGATATTTTCCCTTGAGGAAAAGGGAACAGGTAGCAAAATGGGCACCAATCATGGGACAGTAAATCGTACAGCCTTTGCTTTGTGTGACCATATTGATTTACGAAATGGCTCACAAATAAAAGGTAGGTCTGGAAATTAATATCGAAAAAGACTGCTGGGTATTATTTGATTAGTAAATGCAGATCATCTAATTATAATAATAAGCAAAAGTGGATCTCAAACAAGCCAGAATTAGATTATATCAGTCTAGGTGAATTTGAGGAAGACATCTCGGAGCCCTGTATTGATCCCTGGTGGGAGTTAAGTTAATTGGGGAAGTAAATTGCAAAATTGGATTGATAATTTGATGCTGTTTGTCTGAAAACCTACCCGGTGATTAGACATTTTGAAATCATATGTGATTCCAAGATTCTATAACTACTTAATAATGGATCCCAGAGTACTCATAAAATTAGATAATGTGACAAAAAGAAAGCAGCAAAGAACATGTTACAGATCCCTGTGGAGTTACCAATGACCTTCACAATACAAGAAACAGGAATGCTGGTTGAGTTTCCAAAACTCAACCCAAATAGCTGCTGAAATGGCTAAGAAATTGGAGGCCATGAATGAATCGTCAGACCCCCCCCCCCCCCCCCATTATGGATGGCGTGGTGGCTCAGTGGTTAGCACTGCTGTCTCACAGCGCCAGGGACCCAGGTTCAATTCCATCCTCGGGTGACTATCTATCGCTTCTGCGGGGGTTTCCTCCGGGTGCTCCGGTTTCTTCCCACAGTCCAAAGATGTGCAGGTTAGGTGAATTGGCCATGCTAAATTGTCCCATAGTGTCCAGGGATGGGCAGGTTAGGGTGGATTGGCCATGCTAAATTGTCCCATAGTGTCCAGGGATGGGTAGGTTAGGGTGGATTGGCCATGCTAAATTGTCCCATAGTGCCCAGGGATGGGCAGGTTAGGGTGGATTGGCCATGCTAAATTGTCCCATAGTGTCCAGGGATGGGCAGGTTAGGGTGGATTGGCCATGCTAAATTGTCCCATAGTGCCCAGGGATGGGCAGGTTAGGGTGGATTGGCCATGCTAAATTGTCCCATAGTGTCCAGGGATGGGTAGTTAGGGTGGATTGGCCATGCTAAATTGTCCCATAGTGTCCAGGGATGTGCAGGTTAGGGTGGTTTGGCCATGCTAAATTGTCCCATAGTGTCCAGGGATGGGCAGGTTAGGGTGGATTGGCCATGCTAAATTGTCCCATAATGTCCAGGGATGGGCAGGTTAGGTGAGTAAGCCATGGGAAGTGCAGGGTTACAGGGATAGGGTAGGGGTGTTGGGTATGGGTGGGAAGCACTTTGGAGGGTCGCTGTGGACTTGATAGCATGAATGACTTGCTGGTCTGCTTCCGTACAGTAGGGATTCTATGATCAAAGCCCCATGAGGGGAGACGATGGTGTTATAATGCCACTGGATGAGTAATTCAGAGACCTGGGTTAATGTTGCCAGCATATGGGTTCAATTCCCGCCATGGTAGCTGGTGGAATTTGGAAAGGAAAAGGGACTGGTGGCACAGTGGTGATGTCACTACCTCGAGGCCAGAAGATCCAGGTTCAAGCCCCACCTTTCGGTGTGCTGTCACATTGCCAAATGGGTCGATTTAAAAATAATCAGTCAACAGGGACTGTACACTTGAAAAACTCGACTATGAGGAGATTCTGAAAAGTTACAAAGGAGTTAAAGGCCATCAGAAATGAAGACAGGAGTAGGCCACACAGCTCCTTGTGCCTGCTCTGCCATTCAACTGGATCATGGCTGATCCAATTGTCCTCATCATCCTTGATTCCCCGACTGATCGAGAAGCTCTCTATCTCAGCCTTAAATATACACAAGGGCTCTGTCCCTACAGGTCTCTGTGGCAAGGAGTTCCAAACCCTATGAGAGAAGAAATTCCTCCTCATCTCAGTCTGAAATTGGTGACCTTTTATTCTAGCCCTTGACTCCCCCATGAGGGGAAACATTCTCTCAGCATTTACCCTGCCAAGCCCCTTAGGAATCCAACACTGAGATCACCTCTCATCCTTCTCAACTCCAGTGAGTAGAGTCCCAGCCTGTTTAACCTTTCCTCATCCCTCCACACCAGGGATCATCCGAGTGAACCTTCTCTGAACTGTCTCCAATGAAATGATATATTTCCTTATTTAAGGGACCAGAGCTGCTCGCAGTGTTCCAGACGTGGTCTCACCAGCACCTTGTACAGTTATAGTAAGACTTCCCTACTCTTACACTCCAACCCCCTTGGAATAAGGGCCAACATTCCATTAGCCTTCCTGATTCCCTGCTGCCCCTGTGTGCTAGCTTTCTGTGTTTCAGGCACAGGTCCCCTCACACCTCTTTGTGTTACAGCTTTCTGCAGTTTGTTGTGGTTCTGTTCGCCGAGCTGGGAATTTGTGTTGCAGACGTTTCGTCCCCTGTCTAGGTGACATCCTCAGTGCTTGGGAGCCTCTTGTGAAACGCTTCTGTGATGTTTCCTCCGGCATTTATAGTGGCCTGTCCCTGCCGCTTCCGGTTGTCAGTTCCAGCTGTCTGCTGCAGTGGCCGGTATATTGGGTCAGGTCGATGTGTTTGTTGATTGAATCTGTGGATGAGTGCCATGCCTCTAGGAATTCCCTGGCTGTTCTCTGCTTGGCTTGTCCTATAACAGTAGTGTTGTCCCAGTCAAACTCATGTTGCTTGTCATCTGTGTGTGTGGATACTAGGGATAGATGGTCGTGATAGCTGAACACCAACTAGCCACGAAACGACACGACCAGCTATCCTTAGTAGCCACACACGCAGATGACAAGCAACATGAATTCGACTGGGACAACACTACTATTATAGGACAAGCCAAACAGAAAACAGCCAGGGAATTCCTAGAGGCATGGCACTCATCCACAGGTTCAATCAACAAACACATCGACCTGGACCCAATATACCGGCCACTACAGCGGACAGCTGGAACTGACAACCGGAAGTGGCAGGGACAGGCCACTATAAACACCGGAGGAAAGATCACAGAAGTGCTTCACAAGAGGCTCCCAAGCACTGAGGATGTCACCTAGACAGGGGACGAAACATCTGCAACACAAATTCCCAGCTCGGCAAACACAACCACAACAACGAGCACCCGAGCTACAAATCTTCTCCCAAACTTTCTGCAGTTTCTCTCCATTCAGTTGTACAGCTACACAAGTGATGAGAAAGCATGAGTTATGAATGTGGCCAACCAGTTCAGTGAGTTTTCAGTAAAACCTATTGTAGAGAAGAACTGAAAGCACCAACATGATAAATGGAGAGAACTCATGTTTCATGGATGGTCGAGTTTGAATGCAAAAAATGTGGACCTTTCCTACTTTTATCATGGAATCCCTACAGTGTGGAAATAGGCCATTTGGCCGAACAACTCCACTCTGACCCACCGAAGACTTACCCACCCAGACCTATTCCCCTACCCTATTACTCTACATTTAGCCCTGACTAATGCACCAAACCTACATAACCCTGGACATTATGGGACAATTTAGCATGGCCAATCCACCCAAACCTGCACATCCCTGGACACTATGGGACAATTTAGCACGGCCAATCCATCTTAACCTGCACATCCCTGGGCACTATGGAACAGTTTAGCATGGCCAATCCACCCTAACCTGCACATCCCTGGGCACTATGGAACAGTTTAGCATGGCCAATCCACCCTAACCTGCACATCGCTGGGCACTATGGGACAATTTAGCATGGCCAATCCACCCTAACCTGCACATCCCTGGACACTATGGAACAGTTTAGCATGGCCAATCCACCCTAACCTGCACATCCCTGGGCACTATGGGACAATTTAGCATGGCCAATCCACCCTAACCTGCACATCCCTGGACTGTGAGAGGAAATCAGAGCACTCAGAGGGAGCCCACGCAGACACAGGGAGAATATACAACCTCCACACAGACAGTCACCCGAGGCTGGAATCGAACCCAGTTCCCTGGTGCTGTGAGGCAGCCGTGCTAACCACTGAGCCACCAAGCCACCCTCATTGCTTATTGAGGAGAAAGGACAAAATAAAGCTGCAGAAGGTGTGGATTGGACAGCAAAACGCTTCCTTGTATAATCAGCAATTGTCTATTTGCCATGAATCCAAACATTCATCACCATTACCACACAAATTGAAAGATAAAGTTTTGAAATGTGGACAGACAGGATTCATCAAAATGAAGACTGAGAGCATGGAATATCTCACACTGTGAACCCTTGGTTCTTGACTGGACAAAAGGTAGGAACATTAAACCATGATTGCAGCCCAAGGTAAATGAATCCCTTCATTTAGATTTGATTTATTATTGCCACATGTACCTCAGTACAGTGAAAAGTTGAGTTTTATATGCACCAAAGGCAGACTATACCATACAAAGTGTATTAGGGTGCTAGAACAGAGCCAGGAATACAGCGTTACGGATGCAGAGACGTTGCACCAAAAACAAATTCAACCTTAGATTTGAAATTTGCGCGGTCCATTGAGGAGTCTAATAACAGCGGGGAAGAAGCTGTTCCTGAATCTGTTGGTACATGTGTTTATGCTTCTCTGCCCGATGGAAGAGGTTGGAAGAGAGTGTACCCGGGGTGGGAGGGGTCTTTGCTGATGTTGCTGCCTTCCCGAGGCAGTGGGAAGTGTAGACGGAGCCAGTGGATGGAAGGTTGGGTTGTGTGAGGGACTGGGCTGTGCTCACAGCTCCCTGTAGTTTGTTACGGTCCTGGGCAGAGCAGTTGCTGTACCAAGCCGTGATGCATCCGGATCTATGGTGCATCTGTAAAAGTTGGTGAGGGTTCTCATGGGCTTGCCGCACTTCCTTAGCCCCCTGATTTGCTGTGCCTTCTTGGCTAACACATCAATGTCAGAGGTCCAGGACACATTGGTGATCGTCACTCCGAGGAACCTGATACTCTCGACCTCAGCTGCATTGATGTAGACAGGGGCGTGCCCTCCACTCTGCTTCCTGAACATCAACCCTCCCAAATGTGGAATGGCTTCCTTATCTGGGAAGCTATCTCTCATCTAATGCTGACATCAATGTGGCAATTCAACATTGAATTTGCGAGCATGCCTTCAGAAGCCTAAAGATGAGAGTCTTCAACATCCCTGCTGATCCCAAGATCCTTGTTTATATGGCACTCTCCTTCTGACTCTTCGATATAGCTCTGAATCTTGGACTTTGTGTAGACCCCACCTCCAGACCCTTGAGAAGCACCATCAATGCTGTTGGAGATGGATTCTCTGCATCACTTGGGAGGACAGGTATAGTAACATCAGAGACCGTGAAGCAGCCAATAGCAGCAGCCTCGAGGCCATGATCGTCTGAAAGCAACTCGGCTGGGCCGGCCATGTGCTTGGGATAATTGAGTTCCCACTGCCAAAGCAAGTCTTCCTCGCCCCAGCTCAGGGAAAGGCATTGGGATGAGAGGAGGTCAAAATAAGCATTTCGGAGACTCCCTGAAGGCTTCCCTTAAGACATACAGCGGAGATGTCAACATGTGGGAGTCTCTCGCTCAGAAGAAACCAACTTGGAGGAAGCTCCTGTCAAATGTACAGCGGGAGATGCGGCTCTCGGATTGTCCACACAAGACCCACTGAACCCCATGACCTGGGATACAGAATTTCCCAGGGGGACAGTCACACTCATTCGCTAGTGGTTGCTGATGGCACGGTTCCCTCCAAATAATATAGAGTCATGGAGATGTACAGCACGGAAACAGACCCTTCGGTCCAACTCGTCCATGCCGACCAGATATCCAAAATTAATCTTGTCCCATTTTGCAGCACTTGGCCCATATCCCTCTAAACCCTTCCTATTCATATACCCATCTGGATACCTTTTAAATGTTCATTGTACCAGCCTCCACCACTTCCTCTGGCAGCTCATTCCATACACGTACCACCCTCTGTGTGACAAAGCTGCCCCTTAGGTCCCTTTTAAATCTTTCCCCTCTCACCTTAAACCTATGCCCTCTAGTTTGGGACTCCCCCCTCCCGGGGAAAAAAGACCTTGGCTCTTCACCCCATCCCTGTCCCTCATGATTTTATAAACCTCTGTCAGGTCACCCCTCAGCCTCTGACACTCCAGGGAAAACAGCCCCAGCCTGTTCAGCCTCAAACCTTCCAACCCTGGCAACATCCTATTCTGCACCCTTTCAAGTTTCACAACATCTTTCCTATAGCCGGGAGACCAGAAGTGAACGCAGGATTCCAAAAGAGGCCTAACCAATGTCCTGCAGAGCTGCAACATGTCCTCCTATACTCAATGCACTGAGCAACAAAGACAACTGTATCAAATGTGTTCCTCACTGTCCTATCTACCATGTCATTTTGTCGTTTAATTCCAGGCCTAATTCTTAGAAGGGTTTAGATAAAGTGAATGAAGAAAAACTGAATCCAATTTGGATCAAGAATCAATGAAAGGGCACAGATGTAAGATAATTATTAAGCGAACACAGTGACAACATGACAAAACGTTTTTATGCAATGAGTGTTTATGCATATTCCCTAGTAGGTTAGAGAAAGGAATTGAATCAAACATGAGAGTGAGATGAATGAGTGGTAGCTCATCAGTGACATAGTTTTGGTGCGACAGACTTTGATGGGCTGAATGGCCTCTTCTCGACTGCATGATTCCATGATTGGATGAGCTCGCTCTTTGAAAGACTCAATGGACTGAATGCTATACCTTCAATGCTATACAATTCTATGATTCTCTAATTCTGTGCCCTTGTTTGTAATCCTCTTGTTGTAGAGGGGTGGGTGAGCTCATTTGTCAGAGTGGTCCCAACAGCATGGGTTCAGTACCCACAGCATGTGAGGTTGCCGTGCAGGTCTGTCCTTCTTGACCTCACCCCTTGCCTGAGACGTGGTCACCCTCAGGTTAAACCGCCAGTGGTTGCCTCTCAAATGAGAGAGTCGGGCTATGACGACTGAGAACAATAAATGCATCGGGTCAGACAGCACTCATGGAGAGAGAGCAAACTAACGTTTCGAGTCGAGATGAAATCAGACTCGAAACATTAGCTTGCTGTCTCTCCATAGATGCTCTGACGCACTGTGATCTCCAGCATTTGTTGTTTTTCAGTACAGATTCTAGCATCTGCAGTCATTTGCTCCCACACAGAGCGATGATGACTTTATTTGCTGTTGTTCCAATTCTCCCTCTTGTTCCTGTGCTCCTTGTACCTACTGGGTCCTGTTCTGATGAAAGGCCATTGGCCTTTCTCCACAAACACTGCCGGACTTGCCGAGTCAGAGTTGCCGGAAATACATTTCTGGAGCTTGCATCACATTTCATGCCCTGTGCTGCAGCCATGACTTGGCCAACATGTTGTACCTTGTGATGTCAGTTGGAAGGCAGAAAGACACATTACCAACTGGATGGTGCTTGGCTGTCAAACACCCATTTATTTTCTCCACTTTCAATATTTTTCCATCTGATCAAAGAAAATGACCAAAAAAAAAACATTTGCTTTTGATGTCCCTTTGACTTTATTTCTTCAAACTGGCAACAGCCTCAGGGTTAATCATCACTTCAAGGACACGCCAGGCCTAATCCTGGAAGATTGGCAACTTTTCTATTTAGAGTCACACAGCACAGAAACAGGCCTTTCGGCCCACATTGTCCATGCCGACCACTGAACTAGATCCATTTGCCTCTAAATCTTTCCTTATCTACTTCCAATTCTGGATTTTTTTCTGTATTCTTTTGTTTCAGATTCCTGTTCCTCATACTGTTCCAGTTCTTACTCCCATCGTAGGCACTGTTCGAGCTGTTACGCCCAATCCAAATCAACCTAGCTATCTCGCAGGGGGTTTGTGGAACAGCCATGGGTCCTGGCCCCATTTCTGAGGCCTATCTTGCACCATTAGATGATATTCCCTACAGTGTGGAAACAAGCCCTCCAAATTGTAGCCCGCCCAGACCCATTCCCCTCCCCTATATTTATCCGTGACTAACACACCTAACACTATGAGACAATTTAGCATGGCCAATCCACCCTAACCTGCACATCCCTGGGCACTATGGGACAATTTAGCATGGCCAATCCACCCTAACCTACACATCCCTGGGCACTATGGAACAATTTAGCATGGCCAATCCACCCTAACCTGCTCATCCCTGAGCACTATGGGACAATTTAGCATGGCCAATCCACCCTAACCTGCACATCCCTAGACACTATGGAACAATTTAGCATGGCCAATCCACCATAACCTGCAGCACCTGGGCACTATGGGACAACTTAGCATGGCCAATCCACCCTAACCTGCACATCCCTAGACACTATGGAACAATTTAGCATGGCCAATCCACCATAATCTGCACATCCCTGGGCACTATGGGACAATATAGCACGGCCAATCCACCCTAACCTACACATCCCTGAGCACTATGGGACAATTTAGCATGGCCAATCCAACCTAACCTGCACATCCCTGGGCACTATGGGACAATTTAGCATGGCCAATCCACCCTAACCTGCACATCCCTGGGCACTATGGGACAATTTAGCATGGCCAATCCACCCTAACCTACACATCCCTGGGCACGATGGGACAATTTAGCATGGCCAATCCACCCTAACCTGCACATCCCTGGGCACTATGTGACAATTTAGCATGGCCAATCCACCCTAATCTGCACATCCCTGGGCACTATGGGACAATTTAGCATGGCCAATCCACCCTAACCTGCACATCCCTGGGCACTATGGGACAATTTAGCATGGCCAATCCACCCTAACCTACACATCCCTGGACACTATAGAACAATTTAGCAAGGCCAATCCACCCTAACCTACACATCCCTGGGCACTATGAGAAAATTTAACATGGCCAATCCACCCTAACCTGCACATCCCTGGGCACTATGGGACAATTCAGCATGGCCAATCCACCCTAACGTACACATCCCTGGGCACTATGGGACAATTTAGCATGGCCAATCCACCCTAACCTACACATCCCTGTGACACTATGGGACAATTTAGCATGGCCAATCCACCCTAACCAACACATCCCTGAACACTATGGGGCAATTTAACACGGCCAATCCACCCTAACCTGCACATCACTGGGCACTATGGGACAATTTAACATTGTCAATCCACCCTAACCTACACATCCCTGGGCACTATGGGACAATTTAGCATGGCCAATCCACCCTAACCTGCACATCCCTGGGAACTATGGGACAATTTAGCATGGCCAATCCAACCTAAACTACACATCCCTGGGCACTATGGGACAATTTAACACGGCCAATCCACCCTAACCTGCACATCCCTGGACACTGTGGGACAAATTAGCTTGGCCAATCCACCCTAACCTGCACATCCCTGGACACTATGGGACAAATTAGCTTGGCCAATCCACCCTAACCTGCACATCCCTGGCCACTATGGGACAATTTAGCATGGCCAATCCACCCTAACCTACACATCCCTGGGCACTATGGGACAATTTAGCATGGCCAGTTCACCTTAACCTGCACATCTTTGGACTGTGGGAGGAAACCCATGTAGACCCGGGGAAGAATGTGCAAACTCCATTTAGACAGTTGCCCAAGGGTGGAATCGAACCCTGGGTCCCTGGCCCAGTGGGACTGCAGTACTAACCGCTGAGCACCATGCTGCCCGTTAGCAGGAGGTGAAAGTTGGCCCCAAGCACTTGTTTGCTGGGGCTCATGTCGCGCAGTGGTAGTGTCCCTATTGATTAAGAGATAGTCAAGTCCCACCTCCTCCAGAAGGGTGCAGGAACAACCCTGAGTAGATTGATTTGGGGGAAAAAAAACAACTTGTTTGCTCTTTGTCCAAGTTATTCAACTTCACTGCATGGGGGAGAGACAGAGAGAAGCAGAAACATGTCCCCATTCAACATTTGTGAAACCAATAAGCAGATATCTCTGCAAGGGAATATGGGAGCTTTAATTATTAATCATGATACAATCATGAATATTTAAAGCATAAATAAGTCCTTGCATTATTGTTACAGAACAGTTGAGTGAAGCGGAGACCAGGGGAGCATTAATTACAGTGACCCTCTATTGGCTGCATCTTTATGTAAAATTACTTGCATGGTTACACAATGAAAGGCTGGCAAATCTTAGTTACTTATCAGTCCCGAGTGAGGCGAGTAGTTGGAGGAGATTTTGAAGGGAATATTGGCCAGACGACCACTGTCCCTTGGTGAACCGAGCCATGGGATCTTTATTGTTTATCAGGATAGGGGAACACAATCAGAATTTAACAAGGCAGCGAAAAATACAGCGCTCCAATCTATGCAGTACACATTAAACCCACACTCAAATGACAGTGTGTCATTCTTCCCATGAGAATACCCCTGGGTTTCAGTAACATCTGCTTCTGTTACAATTTATGAATAATTCTGTGATCAATGTAGAGTGATAGATTAAAACTGTAGATTACCACATTTGAAGTATTGCTGGATTTCTTTCCTGCTAATTCGATTTAGAAGTGGAGATTAATTAACTTTAAAGTCCTTCTTCAGTACAGAGAAGAGTTCCAGTTCACTTGCGTCTTTGTTTGCTTCTCAGTTTGATTCCTGCAGTGCCTGATAAAGTTTGGCAAGTTTGCATGCATTCAGCACTTCCTGTTATTTATTCAGCGGGATGTGGCCTTCACTAACTGGACCAGCCTTGAGAAGGAGGTGCTGAGCAGCCATCTTGGACATTCAATTCAATGGGGCACTGTGTCCTCCATATTTCTTGCAATGCAACCCTTTCGTTTTTATACGCTAGGATTTTGGAAAGATAAGAACAGCTGTGATATTTTTGTTTGGACCACTTGTTGAAATAGGATATTGTACAGAGCTGAACAGTCAGAGGCAACTTCTGCTGTTTTTTTTCATAGAATCCCGACAGCGCAGATAGAAGCGATTCGGCACATTGGGTCTGCACTGTCCCTCTGAACAGCATCCCCCCAGATCCAGCTCTCCTACCCCATCCCTATAACCCCACATTGACCATGGCTAACCCACCTAGCCTGCACATCCCTGGACACTATGACACAACTTAGCATGACCAATCCAGCCTAACCTGTACACAATGGGGCAATTTAGCATGGCCAATCCCCCCTAACCTGTACATACCTGGACACTATGGGACAACATAGCATGGCCAATCCACCCTAACCTGTACATCCCTGGACACTATAAGGCAATTTAGCATGGCCAATCCACCCTAACCTGTACACTATGGGGAAATTGAATATGGTCAATCCATTTAACCTGTACATCCCTGAACACTACGAGGCAGTTTAGCACGGCCAATCCACCCTAACCTGTAAGCAATGGCCAATCCAACTAACCTACTTGGTTGGCCAATTCAACTCAGCCACATTAGGGAGATTTAAACAAGCCTTGGATAAGCACATGGATGATGATGGGATAGTGTAGGGGGACGAGCTGAGAATAGTTCACAGGTCGGCACAACATTGAGGGCCGAAGGGCCTGTCCTGCGCTGTATTGTTCGATGTTCTATGTTCTAACCTGCACATCCCTGAACACTACAGGGCAATTTAGCATGGCCAATCTACCCAACCTGCACATGGAGTCATAGAGATGTACAGTGCGGAAACCCTTCAGTCCAACTGGTCTATGCTGATCAAATTTGGTACATATCCCTCTAAACCCCTCCTATTCATATATCCATCCAGATGTTTTTTTTTAAATGTTGTAACCGTACCAGCCTCCACCACTTCCTCTGGCAGCTCATTCCACACACGCACCACCCTCTGTGTGAAAACGTTGCCCCTTAAGTCCTTTTTAAATCTTTCCCCTCTCACCTTAAATATTTGCCCTCTAATTTTGGACTCCCCTACCCTGGGGAAAAAGACCTTGTCTATTTACCCTATCCATGCCCCTCATGATTTTATAAACCTCTATGAGGTCACCCCTCAGCCTCTGATGCTCCAGGGAAAACAGCCCCAGTCTGTTCAGCCTCCTCCCATAGCTCAAGCCCTCCATCCCTGGCAACATCCTTGTAAATCTTTTCTGCACCCTTTCAAGTCTAACAACATCTTTCCTGTATCAGGGAGACTAGAATTGCATGCAGTATTCCAAAAATGGCCTCACCAATGTCCTGTACAGCTGCAACATGACTGCGGAGTGGTCACCCAGTCTCCGCTCGGTTCCCCAATGTACATTTATGTTCTGCCTGCATACAAGACCCCTGAGCTTCCAGTTGCCTGCCACTTTAACACCCCACCCTGTTCTCTGGCCAACAGCTCTGTCTCAGGCTTGCTGCAGTGCTCCAGTGAAGCTCAGCACAAGCTGGAAGAACGGCACCTCATTTTCCACTCGGGGACCCTGCAGCCCTCTGGACTCAATATTGAGATCAATAATTTGAGGGTCTGAACTCTCCCCTGTCCTAGCCCCTTACCCTACATGCCAATGCTTGTGATCACATGGTCTACCATTACACAATACCTATTGTTAACCACTAACAGTCTCCATCAACAGCTATTCACCCTCCCAGCCAGATCATTATCCACTCCTTCGTCTGTGCAACTGCTGTTCTCTCTGGAGGTAGGTTTGCTCGCTGAGCTGGAAGATTCATTTTCAGACGTTTCGTCACCAGACTAGGTAACATCTTTAGTGAGCCTCCGGACAAAGCATGTTTCCTGCTTTCTATTTATATGTTTGGGTTTCTTTGGGTTGGTGGTGCAATTTCCTGTGGTGATGACATTTCCTATGGTCATGTCATTTCCGGTTCTTTTTCTCAAGGGGTGGTAGATGGGATCCAAGTCAATGTGTTTGTTGATAGAGTTCCGGCTGGAATGTCATACTTCTAGGAATTCTGGTGCCTGTCGCTGTTTGGCTTGTCCTAGGATGGATGTGTTGTCCCAGCCGAAGTGGTGTCCTTCCTCATCCGTATGTAAGGATATTAGTGAGAGAGGGTCATGTTGTCCTCTCTCTTTGGGTTGTATCCCTGCCTATCATTTACTCCTTATCCCCTCAACCAACCTATCTGCAGCGTACAAACCGACTACCTTCAGCTACCTTTTCCTAGCTACCATCAGCTCTGAGGAAGGGTCACTCTGATTTTTCTTCTCAGGTGCTGCCAGACCAGCTGAGCTTTTCCAGCAACGTCTGTTTGCGTAGCTTTTCCCCAGGATAGGGGAGTCTAAAACTAGAGGGCATAGGTTTAAGGTGAGAGGGGAGAGATACCAAAGAGAATCCTGAGGGGCCATTTTATTTTTCACACAGAGGGCGGTGCGTGTCTGGAACAGGCTGACAGAGGAAGTGGTGGAGGCGAGTACGATTTTTTCGATTTAAGAAACATTTGGACAGGTACATGGATGGGATAGGTGTGGAGGGATAGGGACCAAATGGGAGCAAATGGGCCTCGACTAATTATGAAAACGGGGCAGCATGGACAAGTTGGGCTGAAGGGCCCATTTCCATGCTGCAAACCTCTATGCCTCTCTGGCTCTCCTTGTAAGCCTTTCTTACTTGCTGTCTTTCTGCAGTTCCAGAATGTCTGTAATAAGGTTCTTTTAGTAGTTTTGTTTCTGATTACATCTGGATGTTCCCCTCGAAAATTTCTTTCAGCTAACCAAGTCAAGATGAGTGGACCAACTCCACTCGTCTGTTGGTGACAACAGAGTTTGAATTTGTAAAAAAAAGATGACATTGCCAATTTAAGTGATAAGTACTTCACTGTGTGTAACCTGCTATAAGAAATAAGCAAGCCGGTTTTTCAGTTAATAAGTAAAGGCTTAGTTTTACCACTAAACTCAAGTCAGCAAGGGCACAGAAATTATTAACAAAAACGTTTTTATTGTCCAAAAACACCCAACTACTCAGGAATGCAAAAACTAACATGCAACATGATCTCCCCCTCTAGACATGCAAAACTCTGCAGAATATTTAACCTTAAGTCTTGGTAGCCATGATGTGGACATGCTGGTGTTGGGCTGGGGTGGACAAAGTTAAAAATCATACAACACCAGGTTATAATCCTTTGCCAGGTAGCTAGTGGGGCAGGATCATAGGACACAGAATTTATAGTAAAAGATCTTAGTGTCGTACAACTAATGCAAAGTATTGCACATAAAAAGGAGGTCCTCGAGGCCTGTAATATCTGAATTACTCCCAGTGCTACGAGCTAGTGAGGGTAGGAATAGGAGGATAGAGCAGATGAATGAGTGGCTGAGGAGCTGGTGCAGGGGAGAAGGATTCACATTTTTAAATCATTGGAATCTCTTCCAGGATAGAGGTGGCCTGAGCAAGCAGGATAGATTGCATATGATTTGGAAGGGAACTAACAGGATGATTTAAACCAGTCAGGTAGGGGGGGGGTTATGGTAGGACCCAGGGAGATAGTGAGGAAAGAGATCAATCTGAGACTGGTACAGTTGGGAAAGGGAGTGAGTCAAACTGTCAGGGCAGGAAGGAACAAAGCAGAGAACAAGGTAGGACTGATAAATTAAACTGCATTTATTTCAATGCAGGGGCCTAACAGGGAAGGCAGATGAACTAAGGACATGGTTAGGAACATGGGACTGGGATATCACAGCAATTACAGAAACATGGCTCAGGGATAGGCAGGACTGGCAGCTTAATGTTCCAGGATACAAATCCTACAGGAAGGATAGAAAGGGAGGCAAGAGAGGAGGGGGAGTGGCATTTTTGATAAGGGATAGCATTACAGCTGTGCTGAGGGAGGATATTCCCGGAAATAAATCCAGGGAAGTTATTTGGGTGGAACTGAGAAATAAGAAAGGGATGATCACCTTATTGGGATTGTATTATAGATCCCCCCAATAGTCAGAGGGAAATTGAGAAACAAACTTGTAAGGAGATCTCAGCTATCTGTAAGAATAATAGGGTAGTTATGGTAGGGGATTTTAACTTTCCAAACATCGACTGGGACTGCCATAGTGTTAAAGGTTTAGATGGAGAGGAATTTGTTTAGTGTGTACAAGAAAATTTTCTGATTCAGTATGTGGATGTACCTACTAGAGAAGGTGCAAAACATGACCTACTCTTGGGAAATCAGGCAGGGCAGGTGACTGAGGTGTCAGTGGGGGAGCACTTTGGGGCCAGCGACCATAATTCTATTAGTTTTAAAATAGTGATGGAAAAGGATAGACCAGATCTAAAAGTTGAAGTTCTAAATTGGAGAAAGGCCAATTTTGATGGTATTAGGCAAGAACTTTCAAAAGCTGATTGGGGGCAGATGTTCGCAGGTAAAGGGACGGCTGGAAAATGGGAAGCCTTCAGAAATGAGATAACAAGAATCCAGAGAAAGTATATTCCTGTCAGGGTGAAAGGGAAGGCTGGTAGGTTTAGGGAATGCTGGATGATGAAAGAAATTGAGGGTTTGGTTAAGAAAAAGAAGGAAGCATATGTCAGGTATAGACATGAGAGATCGAGTGAATCCTTAGACGAGTATAAAGGCAGTAGGAGTATACTTAAGAGGGAAATCAGGAGGGCAAAAAGGGGACATGAGATAGCTTTGGCAAATAGAGTTAAGAAGAATCCAAAGGGATTTTACAAATACATTAAGATAAAAGGGTGACTCGGGAGGGAATAGGGCCCCTCAAAGATCAGCAAGGTGGCTTTTGTGTGGAGCCACAGGAGATGGGAGAGATACTAAATAAATATTTTGCATCAGTGTTTACTGTGGAGAAGGACAAGGAAGACACAGAATGTGGGGAAATAGATGGTGACATCTTGAAAAATGTCCAGATTACAGAGGAGGAAGTGCTGGATGTCTTGAGATGCACAAAAGTGGATAAATCCCCAGGACCTGATCTAGTACCCTAGAACTCTGTGGGAAGCTAGAGAAGTGATCGCTGGGCCTCTTGCTGAGGTATATGTATCATCGATAACTACAAGTGAGGTGCCAGAAGACTGGAGGTTGGCTAACGTGGTACCACTGTTTAAGAAGGCTGGTAAGGACAAGCCAGGGAACTATAGACCGGTGAGCCTGATGTCCATGGTTGGCAAGTTGTTGGAGGGAATCCTGAGGGACAGGATTTACATGTTATTGGAAAGGCAAGGACTGATTTGGGATAGTCAACATGGCTTTGTGCGTGGGAAATCGTGGCTCACAAAACTGATTGAGTTTTTTGAGGAAGTAACAAAGAGGATTGATGAGGGCAGAGCTGTAGATGTGATCTATATGGACTTCAGTAAGGCGTTCGACAAGGTTCCCCATGGGAGACTGATTAGCAAGGTTAGATCTCATGGAATACAGGGAGAACGAGCCATTTGGATACAGAACTGGCTCAAAGGTAGAAGACAGAGGGTGGTGGTGGAGGGTTGTTTTTCAGACTGGAGGCCTGTGACCAGTGGAGTGCCACAAGGATCGGTGCTGGGTTTACTAATTTTCGTCATTTACATAAATGATTTGGATGCGAGCATAAGAGGTGTACAGTTAGTAAGTTTGCAGATGACACCAAAATTGGAGGTGTAGTGGACAGCAAAGAGGGTTACCTCAGATTACAATGCGATCTTAATCAGACGGGCCAATGGGCTGAGGGGTGGCAGATGGAGTTTAATTTAGATAAATGCAAGGTGCTGCATTTTGGAAAAGCAAATCTTAGCAGGACTTATATACTTTATGGTAAGGTCCGAGGGAGTGTTGCTGAACAAAGGGACCTTGTAGCGCAGGTTCATAGCTCCTTGAAAGTGGAGTCGCAGGTAGATAAGATAGTGAAGAGGTGTTTGTTATGCTTTCCTTTATTGGTCAGAGCATTGAGTACAGGAGTTGGGAGGTCATGTTGCAGCTGTACAGGACATTGGTTAGGCCACTGTTGGAATATTGTGTGCAATTCTGGTCTCCTTCCTATCGGAGGATGTTGTGAAACTTGAAAGGGTTCAGAAAAGATTTACAAGAATGTTGCCAGGGTTGGAGGGTTTGAGCTACAGGGACAGGCTGAACAGGCTGGGGCTGTTTTCCCTGGAGCGTCGGAGGCTGAGGGATGACCTTATAGAGGTTTATAAAATTATGAGGGGCATGGATAGGGTAAATAGGCAAGGGGTGGGGGTGTCCAGAGCTAGAGGGCATAGGTTTAGGGTGAGAGGAGAAAAATATAAAAGGGGTCTAACGGGCAACTTTTTCACACAGAGGGTGGTGCGTGTACAGAATGAGCTGCCAGAGGAAGTGGTGGAGGCTGGTACAATTACAGCATTTAAAAGGCATCCAGATGGGTATATGAATAGGAAGGGTTTGGAGGGATATGGGCCGGGTTGCTGGCAGGTGGGACGAGATTTGGTTAGGAAATCCGTTCGGCATGGACGAGTTGAACCGAATGGTCTGTTTCTCTGCTGTACATCTCCATGACTATGACTCAGACATACACACTCACGCCCTCTCACAGGCATACACTCTGTCACACTCGCACACACTCTCTCTCTCTGTCTCTCTCTCTCTCCCTCACACGCAGAGACACATTTCAATCTATGGGGTGAATTTGCATTTGCAAATATACACTATTTTGTTTGAAAAGCAACCCAATCTGTAGACAGTTCAGTCCATGTGATATTTTATAAATTCCCACTTTGGAAATTGACTCATTGCTGGGATGGAGACAGATTCTAACCACACACCTCGAATGCATCGCCTGAGCTGAGAGGTCACCTTTTCACTAATATAAAACCTTAAGTTATCTCAAGAATGTGACTTGAAAGAAGTTCTGGGATTTACATATTAATTAATTGAAACCTGCATCCTCATTCTAAGTGACTAAAGACTTAACAGCAATCTAGGTTTGTGCAATACTTTGCATTAGTTGTGTGTTACTTTGATCTTTTATTATAAATTGTCCTATGATCCTGCCCCACTAGCTACCTGATGATGGAGCAGCGTTCCGAAAGCTTGTACTTCTAAATAAACCTGGTTAAAAATCACACAACACCAGGTTATAGTCCAACAGGTTTATTTGGAAGCACTAGCTTTCGGAGCGCTGCTCCTTCATCAGGTGGTTGTGAAGTATAAGATGTAAGACACAGAATTTATTGCAAAAGTTTACAGCGTGATGTAACTGAAATTATATATTGCAAAAGACCTGGATTGTTTGTTAAGTCTCTCAGCTTTTAGAATGACCATGTTGGTTTCACTTCTTACATCTGAGCAGATCCGGTGTACGCGTAGGGCTTGTCCAGAGGGGTTGGCTGTTTTAATATGTTTCGAGTGGAAGCTGGAGACAACCAGTTCTTCATCCAGACACATGGAGCAGCCATGGGGATGAAATTTGTACCCACGATATGCCACCATTTTCATGCACAGGTTTGAACAAGACTTCTTCTCTACGCAACACTATACACCAACACTATACACCGGACATATTGACAACAGTTTCTTCCTCTGGACGCATGGCGAGGAGAAACAACTACAGTGATATCAACATGTTTCATCCCACCATCAAACTCACCACGGACTACTCTCTACCATCTGTCTCATTCTTGGACACATGTATCTCCATCAAGGACTGGCACCTCAGCACCACACTCTACCGCAAACCCATGGATAACCTCACAATGCTACACTTCTCCAGCTTCCATTCGAAACATATTAAAACAGCCGTCCCCTCTGGACAAGCCCTACGCGTACACCAGATCTGCTCAGATGTGGAGGAATGTGACGGGCACCTGGAAGTACTCAGGGATGCCCTCATAAGAACGGGGTACGATGCTCAATTCATCGACCGCCAGTTCCGACGTGCCACAGCGAGAAACCATAATGACCTCCTCAGGAGACAGACACGTGCTGCAACCGACAGGGTACCCTTCGTTGGTCAGTATTTCCCAGGAGCTGAAAAACTATGCCATGTTCTTCACAGCCTGCAACACATTATCAATGAGGATGAGCACCTCACCAAGACCTTCCCCACACCTCCACCTCTCGCCTTTAAACAACCACTAAACCTCAAACAGATCACGGTTCATAGCAAACTGCCTGGCCTTCAGGACAACACCATACAACCCTGTCACAGTAGATGCTGCAGGACGAGTCAGAGTGTTGACAGGGATACCACCATTACACGTGGGGACACCTCCCACCATGTACGTGGCAGCTACTCATGTGACTCAGCCAATGTTGTCTACCTCATACGCTGCAGGCAAGGATGTCCTGAGGCACGGTACATTGGTGAGACTGAGCAGAGGCTACGGCAATAGATGAATGGGCACCGCACACCAATCATCAGACAGGAGTGCTCCCTCCCAGTCAGAGAACACTTCAGCGGTCTGGGACATTTGACCTCAGACCTTCGGGTGACCGCCCTCCAAGGCAGACTTTGGGACAGACAACAGCGAAGATCGGTCGAGCAGAGGCTGATAGCCAAATTCGGTACCCATGGGGATTGCCTCAACCGGGACCTTGAGTTCACGTCACATTCAGGTGACCCCATTGCATCTCACACACACACACACACACACCCTCTCGCAGACATATACCTCTTTACACTCTCATCATCACGCCCCCCACTCCCCGACACACACACGTTTGTGGGGTGAATTTGTACTTGCAGAATTACATTTTATTTTGCTCAAAAACTCCATGTAAGATTCTGTAAATCTGTTTCTTTAGATTAGAATCAGCCTGAACGTTGTGTCACAGGCAGTCTCACCCAGGGCACCTCACACATTAAATGCATTATCTGGGCCGACATGACACCAATTGTTAAAGTTCACTTGAGAATGTAACTTGAAAAAAGTTCTGGGAGTTACATATGAAAGAACTGAAACCAACATGGTCATTCTAAAAGCTGAGAGACTTAACAAACAATCCAGGTCTTTTTCAATATATAATTTCAGTTACATCACACTGGGAACTTTTGCTATAAATTCTGTCTTACGACTTTATACTCCACAACCACCTGATGAAGGAGCAGCGCTCTGAAAGCTAGTGCTTCTAAATAAACCTGTTGGACTATAACCTGGTGTGGTGTGATTTTTCATATAAAATTTGGTCCCAGGGTTTCTCACTGGAGGAGCCATGGCTGATTGATTTCTCTTGTTCTCTTGCGGATAGTCGCGCTGAGTCAGAGCAACTGATTCAGTTGTTGATTCGGTTCCCTTTAAGAACTCACAGCTTGCAGGAGCAAAGTCTTCTGTTGGGCTTTCAAACCACAAACTTTAATGAGAGCAACTTGAGAGAAAGAGAGAGGGATCCATCTGTTTCTCACGGACTGTGACTTCAAAGCTTTACGATTACATCAATAAACTGGGTCAAGCTGTCTCTCTGAAAGCTTTGTTGACTGGATGTCTCCATCAAAGCAGCTACTGCTCTTTCCACTGCAACATTTTCACTTGGGTAGCCAGTGCAAATGGTCTACAAAGTGAGAGGGTTCAACAACAGGAGCAGGAATATCTGAGGATTTGAGTACAGGAGCAGGGATGTCTTGCTGCAGTTGGACAGGGCCTTAGTGAGATCACACCTGGAGTATTGTGTGCAGTTTGGGTCTCCTTATCTGAGGAAGGATATTCTTGCTATGAAGGGAATGCAATAAAGATTTCCCAGACTGATTCCTGGGATGGCAGGACAAACGTATGAAGAGAGACCGGATCGGTTAGGACTATATTCACTGGAGTTTAGAAGACCGAAGGCGATCACATAGAAACCTGTAAACTTCTGACAGGACGAGACGGGGTAAACACAGGAAGAATGTTCCCGATGGTGGGGGGAGTTCAGAACCAGGGGGTCACAGTCTAAGGACACGGGTTGGGCCATTCAGGATTGAGCTGAGGAGAAATGTCTTCACTGCCTGTGGAATTCTCTGCCACAGAAAGTGGTTGAAACCAAAACATTGAATGTTTCCAAGGAGTTAGATATAATTCCTAGGGCTAAGAGTATGGGGGAGAAATTGGAAACAGGGGACTGAGTTGGACAATCAACCACGATCCTATTGAATGGTGGAGCAGGGCCGAAGGGCCAAGTGGCCTACTCCTGTTCCTATTCTCTTTCTGTGTGTTATTTGGTTTAAAAGTACTCTTCTCAAAACACTTGAGAAATATAAAGATGTCAAGCCAATTATACATGTGTGTGTGGATAAACAAGTTCATACGACCAGCAAATGACACTAGAAATTACATATTTGAGAGAACACGTCTTCCGAGCAGTACATTTTCACATACACTCTAAGAGAAACAGGCAACACAAACAGAAACTGCTGGAGAAACTCAGCAGGTCTGGCAGCATCTGAGGACAGACAACAATAGTTCATGTTTTGGGTCCAGTAACCTTCTTCAGAAAGAGTATGTTCTCAGTCAGGTGCTTCTGAGGTCCAGGCAGTGAGTCACGATCAGTGGCTCCATAGCAGCCAGTCTGGGAGGGTGGAGTAGGTCTAACATGGTCAGGGAGATGGGCAGCCACCATTCAGGGCTCTGGACACTTCTTGTCCACGGCTGTCTGCTTAGGTAATTCAAGAGGGATGGTCCATAGTCTGTCTGTTGGTTCCATCCAGGGAAACTAAGGGTGATGGGAACATGTCTGTTAGCATTGGGACCTGCAGGCTGGTGGGGTGGGGAGGGGGGGGGGGGGCGGGGTGGATGCTGATTGTGAAGGGAGACAACAGTATCTGCATAAGGGGTTTTGGTATAGTATGGTTTGGTATAGTATGGATAGGAATGGCGTAATGGGGGAGGAAGACTCATCCACAGTCAGGGGCATCCTAGTTTCAAGGAGGGCAAAGTGTGTGACCTTTCTTGGCATGGTCAACTCATATGGGGAGGTGATGGCCTGGTAGTATTACCATAGGACTGTTAATCCAGAGACCCTGGGAATGTTCTGGGGACCTGGGTTCGAATCCCGCCACGGCAGATGGTGGCATTTGAGTTAAATAAATACCTGGGAATTAAGAACGTTATGGTGAATCCATTGCCAATTGTTGGGGGAAAAACCTATCTGGGCCACTAATGTCCTTCAGGGAAGGAAACTGCCCTCCTTACCTGGGCTGGGCCTACATGTGACTCCAGACCCACAGCCAATGCGGTTGGCTCTTAACTGCCCTCTGGGTAATTCGGATGGGCAATAAAGGCTGGCCTGGCCAGTGCTGCCCACATCCTGTCAGCGAATATTAAAAGAAAAGGGAGGTGCACCCTTTGGGTTGGTGGAGACCTGGAGGAGGCCAATCCTCTGGGAAGAATTATCAGGAAGGAATTTGGGATGTGCAGAGGTGCAGGCTGGAATGTGCACTGTTATGGACCAGACCAGACCTCCTCAAAATATTGTAAGAAGGTAACCTAGAGTCTAATGTTTTCTTATTTTAAAGGCAGATGTTCCGAATGCTATGTGAGTGGAACACAGTACTCGACGTTGAGCAAAACACAATTTATTTAAACACTCTAGTTAAAATACATTCAAAGAAAGAGGAATTTAGAATAACAACTCTAAAACTTAACAGAACAATAGATACAGTAACTATTACTTATTAACTGTTCTGGTGGAGTAACATCCAATAAACACACCCGTTGGCAAGAAAGAAAATTCAAAAGATTAGAAAATGGCTGTGACCACACCCAGAGTGGGTGGGATATGTGAGGGAGACGGATGGAAGACCCACCAATGATGGGGCTTTCGAAGGGCAAGAACATTCCACAGAACCATGTACTATCCAGGACACAGACCTGTGGGGTCCTTAATCCTTGGTGATCTTAATGCATTGGCTCCCTGTTTGCTGAGCAGCTCCCTGCCCTCAACATCACTGACCAACTCATTCACACCAGTATTGTTTTGGACATAGAGGCCAGGGAAAGAATCAAGATGTTTTAGGACTAGGGGCAATGGTAGCAGTGAGACCCATTGCCCTACGTTCATCTGGGTCATTTTGTTTCCAAGAAGCTCAACATAGACATGATCCATGGTCCATCCTGTGTGGGCATGATGTTCAGTGTGATGCTGGTATAGTTACATTGTGGGCTACACAGAGATTCAAACAAACAGATCTAGTACAAAAACAAGTAAGTTAATACAAATGTGATACTTCATATGCAGTGCATTGTCACTGAAGTGCCCTCCAAAGGTGTTCTTACCTTTCTCTCCTTCCCACTCTGTCTCAGTGCACATCTTGGCTCTGGGTGCTTACCTGGATAGTGCAGTCGATTATCCTTGGAGGATCAGCTGGATGATCCCAGAGGCATCTGTACCTGGATGTCCCTGAAATGTTGAGGTTCTTCTTACCAGAAGCAAGTGGATCCACCTCAGCTTGGACTTCCAAACATCAGGGTGGAGATAGTGGGCTCAGCCGCCCCGGGGCATCCTGAGAGGAGAATTCTGCAATGCCTTGCGTGTGGTTACTCCGCAACCGCCCGCTCTCCTCGTGAGGAAGGGACAGCTGGAGTCCTTGCCAGGTTCCCTGTCCCCCTCTCACCATGCCTTCAGTCCCAAGGACCAATGGTGAAGGTGATGGAATGCTGGTGTGAGCCCCTCTCCAATAGATCCCAAGAGTGCTGGATCTGACTCTCCAATGGCCACCACCAACCCCTCCATAGTACCAGCCAGACATTCTCCTGCTTGAGATAGTTGGGTTACCCACAGTGTAACTGCACCTCTACAGCATCTGGCCATTGAAGATCATTGTGTGCCATACACCTGTCCACCGCTCCTATTCCACCCTGTGCATGTCCCCCCACCCCAGCTCCTCGCCTGCTTGGTGCTGAGCAGAGATGTCCTGTGATGATTGACTTCCAACAACCACGACCATCGTCCTGGTGCGAGTATTGAATGAATATCTTTCACCTAACAATTAATTGCATAACCCCTTCAGAAAATTATAAATATTTCAAAATAACTCAAATAACTTTAGATTTGCTTAAGGGCAAATTACTGCAGATGCTGGAGATCACAGCAGGTCAGGCAGCATCCATGGAGAGCTAAGGTTTTTTTTGGATTAGATTAGATTACTTACAGTGTGGAAACAGGCCCTTCGGCCCAACAAGTCCACACCGACCCTCCGAAGCGCAACCCACTCAGACCCATTCCCCTACATTTACCCCTTCACCTAACACCACGGGCAATTTAGCATGGCCAACCTGCACATTTTTGGATTGTGGGAGGAAACCGGAGCACCCGGAGGAAACCCACGCAGACACAGGGAGAATGTGCAAACTCCACACAGAGATTCGCCTGAGACGGGAATTGAACCCAGGTCTCTGGCGCTGTGAGGCAGCCGTGCTAACCACTGTGCCACCGTGCCACCTACTAGGTCTAGCTGACTCTTCATCAGAACAAATTAGATTTGCTTACATTCATTTCAGATTTATTCTGAACCTAATCAGTCACGTGCAAACTGAAAGATTAAGGGAATGTTAAGTGAGTAGAGGTGTACCCCCATATCCGTGGGTGATACATTCCAAAACCTACTGCGGATGCTCAAAACCGCTGATAGTAGCGAATTGCTATCATTTAAATGGGAAATGTTCCACCCTGGCAGCCCTCTGGAATTATTTCTGGAATGTTCCATGTATTATTTTCCGATAACTGAAACGATGGAAACTGAATCCACGGATACGGAGGTTCTACTGTACTGGATGGATATTCCTACTTTCTTTGAAAAATTTTATATCTGTAACAAGTATAGTTTATAGTTTGGATTCAGTCATAAAAAGTAAGAACTGGCTACGTTCCCCTTTTGAGATTTATTTGCTTGTGTGACTCAAATTTTGGTTAACCACCAAGTCACATGCTTTTTCATTTGTGCACTGAAAACTTAAATTGTTCCCTACAGTATGGAAACAGGCCCTTTGGCCCAACAAGTCCACACCAATCCAGACCCGTTCCCCTATTACTCTACTTTACCCCTGACTAATCCACCTTAACCTACACAACCCTGAACACTTTGGGCAATTTAGCATGGCCAATTCATCCTAACCTGCACACCTTTGGATTGTGGGAGGAAACTGGAGCAGCCAGAGGAAGACACAGGGAGAATGTGCAAACTCCACGCAGTCGTCCAAGGCTGGAATCGAACCCAGTGCCTGGCGCTGTTAGGCAGCAGTACTAACCACTGAGCCATTGTGTCACCCCATCTAAATGGAAACAATAGAGACATCAGCATGTTCTGTATTAAGCATGCAGTGAACACAATTCCTAATCTCTGTTGGTAGAGGAATATTTACTGCAGATTTCCCCCAGACCCTTAGAAGATTTGGGAATTGAGCTAAAAATGAATGAGGAATAAATCTGTTAATGTATGGTAATAATCTAAACTGATTCGACTCCTTTGACCGAAAGCTGACCAGACTTAGTCGACCCAGTTACATGGCTTTGAGTCTGGCTCCCTCTAGTAGAAGTTGAGAAGAGTCAGTTGAGAGATACACCAACTGAGATAGCTCCGTGATTTGGAGATTCCCAAGTTGGACTGGGGTGTACAAAGTTAAAAATCACACAACACCAGGTTATAGACCAACAGGTTAATCCAACCTGTTGGACTATAACCTGGTGTTGTGTGATTTTTAACTTTGTACACCCCAGTCCAACAGCAGCATCTCCAAATCATGGCTACCATCGACACCACTAACTGCTGGCTTAAAGAAGATCACACATATCGAAACCTGTTGGACCATAACCTGTTGTTGTGTGATTTTTAACTAGGATAGCTCCAGATTTGGATCTCTGGTTATAGAGTCATAGAGATGTACAGCACGGAAACAGACCTTTCAGTCCAACACGTCCATGCCGACCAGATATCCCAACCCAACCTAGTCCCACCTGCCAGCATGTGGCCCATATCCCTCCAAACCCTTCCTATTCATATACCCATCCAAATGTCTCTTAAATGTTGCAATTGTACCAGCCTCCACCACTTCCTCTGGCAGCTCATTCCATACATGTACCACCCTCTGTGTGAAAACGTTGCCCCTTGGGTCTCTTTTATATCTTTCCCCTCTCACCCTAAACCTATGCCCTCTAGTTCTGGACTCCCTGACCCCAGGGAAAAGATTTTGTCTATTTATTCTATCCATGCCCCTCATAATTTTGTAAACCTTTATAAGGTCACCCCTCAGCCTCCGACACTCCAGGGAAAACAGCCCCAGCCTGTTCAGCCTCTCCCTATAGCTCAGATCCTCCAACCCTGGCAACATCCTTGTAAATCTTTTCTGAACCCCTTTCAAGTTTCACAACATCCTCCGTTAGGAAGGAGACCAGAATTGCATGCAATATTCCAACAGTGGCCTAACTAATGTCCTGTACAGCTGCAACATGACCTCCCAACTCCTGTATTCAATACTCTGACCAATAAAGGAAAGCATACCAAACGCCTCCTTCACTATCCTATCTACCTGTGACTCCACTTTCAAGGAGCTATGAACCTGTACTCCAAGGTCTCTTTGTTCAGCAACACTCCCTCGGACCTTACCATTAAGTGTATAAGTCCTGCTAAGATTTGCTTTCCCAAAATGCAGCCACTAGCATTTATCTGAATTAAATTCCATCTGTCACTTCTCAGCCCATTGGCCCATCTGATCAAGATACCATTGTAATCTGAGGTAACCCTCTTCGCTGTCCACTACACCTCCAATTTTGGTGTCATCTGCAAACTTACTAACTATACACCTCTTATGCTCACATCCAAATCATTTATGTAAATGACGAAAAGAAGTGGGCCCAGCCCCAATCCTTGTGACACTCCACTGGTCACAGGCCTCCAGTCTGAAAAACAACCCTCCACCACCACCCTCTGTCTTCTACCTTTGAGACACTTCTGTATCCAAATGGCTCGTCCTCCCTGTGTTCCATGAGATCTAACCTTGCTAATCAGTGTCCCATGGGGAACCTTGTCGAACACCTTACTGAAGTCCATATAGATCACATCTACCGCTCGACCCTCATCAATCCTCTTTGTTACTTCTTCAAAAAACTCAATCAAGTTTGTGAGACATTGTAACATTCCAAATGGTTCCTGCTGCCAATATTGTCATGGACAGTTGCAACTGTAAGTTATGGATTAGTGAGGACAAGGTCTTTCCCTCTTGTTGGTTCCCTCACTACGTGCTTCAGGCCCAGTCTGGCAAATACGTGTTTTCACAACATGACCAACTTGGCTCGTAGAAGTTTTACATTGATGTCCCCCACCCGGAGTACATTCTGTGGCCTTGCCACCTCAGTGCTTCTTCCAAGTGACCTTCAACCTGGAGAAGCTGAAGATTGAGGCAATGTTTCCTTGCCCATGTTTAACCTGCACAAAGTTGACTTAGGAGTCCTAGTTCAAGAATCTCTTCAGGTTAACAAGCAAGTTCACTTGGCAGTTAGGAAGGCAAATGCAATGTCCGCATTCATTCCAAGAGGGCGAGAATATCAGAGCAGGGATGTACTGCTGAGGCTGTATAAGGCTCTGGTCAGACCACATTTGGAAGATTGTGAGCAGTTTTGGGCCCTGTATCTAAGCATGTGCTGGCCTTGGAGGTGGGTCCAGAGGAAGTTCACAAGAATGATCCTGGGGATGAGGGGCATGTCCTAAGAGGAGGGGTTGAGGACTCTGGGTCTGTAATCAATGGAGTTGAGAAGAATGAGGGGGAATCTGATCGAAACTTACAGAATACTGAGAGGCCTGGATAGAGTGGACATGGAGAAGATGCATAGAAGGCTGGTCATGAAGGTGAGGTCGTGTGCGACCTCGGGAGAGCTAGCTAACTGGATTCAAATTGGCTCAATGGTAGGAAGTGATGGTTGAAAGTCGTTTCTCGGACTGGAGGCCTGTGACTAGTGGTGTGCCACAGGAATCAGTGCTGGGACATTTGTTATTTGTTATTTTCATAAATGATCTGGATGTGAATGTACAAGGCATGATTAGTAGGTTTGTGGATGGTACAAAATTAGGAGGTATCGTTGATAACGAGGAAGGTTATCAAAGATTACAGAGGGAACTTGATCAGATGAGAAAGTGGGCTGAGGACTGGCGAATGGAATTCAATCCAGATAAGTGTAAGGTGTTGCACCTTCGAACGTCAAACCAAGGTAGGACTTATACAGTAAATGGTAAGGTCTGGAGACTGTTGTGGAACAGAGGAACTTAGGAGTACATGTACATAGTTCATTGAATGTAGTGTCACAGGTAGACAGGGTGGTGAAGAAGCCATTTAGCATGCTGACCTTCATCGGTCAAGGCATTGAGTATAGGAGTTGGGACGCTCTGTTACAGTTGTATAAGTTGTTAGTGAGGCCACACTTGGAGTATTGTGTACAGTTTTGGTTACCCTGTTATAGGAAATACATAGTTAAACTGGAAAGAGTGCAGAGAAGATTTACGAGGCTGTTGTCAGGACTAGTAGGCCTGAGTTATCAGGAGAGGTTGGCCAGGATAGGACTTTACTCCTTGGAACATAGGAGAATGAGGTGTATAAAATCTTGAGGGGCATAGATAAGGATGAACGCATATAGTCTTTTTACCCAGGGATGGGGAACTGAAAACTAGAGGGCATAGGTTAAAGGTGAGAGGGGAATGATTTAGCAAGGACCTGATGGGCAATGTCTTCACGCAGAGAGTGGTGTGCGTATGGAACGGGCTGCCAGAGAAAGTGGTTGAGGCAGGTACAATAGCAACATTTAAAAAACCTTTGGATAGGTACATGGATGGGAGGGGTTTAGAGGGAAGTGGACCAAATGCGGGAAATTGGAACTAGCTAAATGGACGCTGGGGTCAGCATGTACCAGTTTGGGCCGAAGGGCCTATTTCCATGCTGTATTATTCTAGGAGTCTCTGACTTTTCACTCATAGGAGACACTAGGACCTGGGGGCACAGCCTCAGATTGAAGGGACGACCTTTTAGAACTGAGATGAGGAGGAATATCATCAGCCAGAGGGTGGGGAATCTGTGGAACACGTTGCAGCAGAGGGCTGTGGAGGCCAGGTCATTGAATACCTTTAAGACAGTGACAGATAGGTTGTTGATTGGAAAGGGGATCAAGGATTACAGGGAGAAGACAGGAGAATGGGGTTGAGAAACATTTCAGCCATGATCAAATGGCGGGCAGACTTGATGGGCTGAATGGCCTAATTCTGGTCTTGTATCTTATGGTGCAGATGGGATAGGACAGATTACATCTAGGGATGGCGATGGTGAACTCTGAGACGTTGGAAGATATAATTAGTATAACCATGCCAGGCTGTTACTTGACTCGCAGGTGGAACTGCCCTCCCACTGTGCATCGGCTCCCAGATGTTTGTAAGAAGGGTTTTGCTGAGGTGACTGGCCTGGGTTCACCTTGCGTGTTTCCAGTGCCTAAGTTGATGCTGTGTGGTCCAATCAGTTTGACCCCTTTTTGACCTTTCTGTGTACAGTCGGTTCTGCTATAAGGTCTCTTTCTTCAACATGAGTTGGCTTTAACTGTTATTTGTAGAACGCGAGCTTTCCTTACCTGTCTGGCTAGAACGTGATTCTGGCCCCACTAGTTCAGATGGTGCGGCCCTTGCGCGATTTTCTTATAACGCGAGATCGCACGAGAATGAAACTGTCACGTTATATCAGAACCGACTGTCGTTTTAATTTTAAATATCTTCTGTACATACAGAATGGCCACTTCAGGTTAAGAGCCAACTACATCGCTGTTGATCTGGAGTCACATGTTGGTCAGACAGTGTCAAGACAGCAGATTTCCTTCCCTAAATGGCATGAGTGAATGAGATGGGTTTAAGGAGGAGGATGAGGAGGAGGATGAAGGGAATATGGTGGAGAAGGGGAATGATAAACAGGACAATGAGGATGATGAAGATGAGGAGGAGAGGGAGAAGGGTGATAATGATGAGGAGGAGGATGAGCAGGAGTGGCAGGATGAGAAGGATGAGGAGGATGGTGGTCAGGAGGAGGAGTGGGAGGATGTTGAGAAGGATGATGATGGTGAGGATTAGGATGATCAGGTGGAGAAGGAGGAGGACGGGGAGGAGAGGGAAGAGGAGAGGATGATAAAGAGGAGGAGGATGATGATGATGAGGATGATGATTAGGAGGAGGATGAAGAGGGGGAGTATGATGAAGAGGGGAGGATGATGAAGAGGAGGATGATGATGAAGAGGGGAGGATGATGAAGAGGGGGAGGATGATGAAGAGGGGAGGATGATGAAGAGGGGGAGGATGATGAAGAGGGGAGGATGATGAAGAGGAGGATGATGATGAAGAGGGGGAGGATGATGAAGAGGAGGATGATGAAGAGGAGAATGATGATGAAGAGGAGGATGATGATGAAGAGGGGGAGGATGATGAAGAGGAGGATGATGATGAAGAGGAGGATGATGATGAAGAGGGGGAGGATGATGAAGAGGGGGAGGATGATGAAGAGGAGGATGATGATGAAGAGGGGGAGGATGATGAAGAGGGGGAGGATGATGAAGAGGGGGAGGATGATGAAGAGGGGAGGATGATGAAGAGGGGGATGATGATGAAGAGGGGGAGTATGATGAAGAGGGGAGGATAATGAAGAGGAGGATGATGAAGAGGAGGAGGATGATGAAGAAGAGGAGAATGATGATGAAGAGGGGGAGGATGATGAAGAGGGGGAGTATGATGAAGACAGGGAGGATAATGAAGAGGAGGATGATGAAGAGGGGGAGGATGATGATGAAGAGGAGAATGATGATGAAGATGGGGAGGATGATGATGATGAGGAGGAGGATGATGAAGAGGGGGAGGATGATGAAGAGGGGAGGATGATGAAGAGGGGGAGGATGATGAAGAGGGGAGGATGATGAAGAGGAGGATGATGATGAAGAGGGGGAGTATGATGAAGAGGGGGAGGATAATGAAGAGGGGAGGATGATGAAGAGGGGGTGGATGATGAAGAGGAGGATGATGATGAAGAGGGGAGGATGATGAAGAGGGGGAGGATAATGAAGAGGATGATGAAGAGGGGGAGGATGATGATGAAGAGGAGAATGATGATGAAGAGGGGGAGGATGATGAAGAGTGGGAGTATGATGAAGAGGGGGAGGATAATGAAGAGGAGGATGATGAAGAGGGGGAGGATGATGATGAAGAGGAGAATGATGATGAAGATGGGGAGGATGATGATGATGAGGAGGAGGATGATGAAGAGGGGGAGGATGATGAAGAGGGGAGGATGATGAAGAGGGGAGGATGATGAAGAGGGGGAGGATGATGAAGAGGAGGATGATGATGAAGAGGAGGATGATGATGAAGAGGGGGAGTATGATGAAGAGGGGGAGGATAATGAAGAGGGGAGGATGATGAAGAGGGGGTGGATGATGAAGAGGAGGATGATGATGAAGAGGGGAGGATGATGAACAGGGAGAGGATAATGAAGAGGAGGATGATGATGAAGAGGGGGAGGATGATGAAGAGGGGGTGGATGATGAAGAGGAGGATGATGATGAAGAGGGGAGGATGATGAAGAGGGGAGGATGATGAAGAGGGGGAGGATGATGAAGAGGAGGATGATGATGAAGAGGAGGATGATGATGAAGAGGGGGAGTATGATGAAGAGGGGGAGGATAATGAAGAGGGGAGGATGATGAAGAGGGGGTGGATGATGAAGAGGAGGATGATGATGAAGAGGGGAGGATGATGAACAGGGGGAGGATAATGAAGAGGAGGATGATGATGAAGAGGGGGAGGATGATGAAGAGGGGGTGGATGATGAAGAGGAGGATGATGATGAAGAGGGGAGGATGATGAAGAGGGGGAGGATAATGAAGAGGAGGATGATGATGAAGAGGGGGAGGATGATGAAGAGGGGGAATATGATGAAGAGGGGGAGGATGATGAAGAGGAGGATGATGATGAAGAGGGGGAATATGATGAAGAGGGGGAGGATGATGAAGAGGGGAGGATGATGAACAGGGGGAGGATAATGAAGAGGAGGATGATGATGAAGAGGGGGAGGATGATGAAGAGGGGGTGGATGATGAAGAGGAGGATGATGATGAAGAGGGGGAATATGATGAAGAGGGGGAGGATGATGAAGAGGGGGAGGATAATGAAGAGGGGAGGATGATGAAGGGGGAGTATGATGAAGAGGGGGATGATGATGAAGAGGAGGAAGATGATGAAGAGGGGGATGATGATGAAGAGGGGAAGGATGATGAAGAGGGGGAGGATGGTGAAGCGGGAGGATAATGAAGAGGAGGATGATGATGAAGAGGGGGAGGATGAAGAGGGGGAGGATGATGAAGAGGAAGAGTATGATGAAGAGGGGAGAATGATGAAGAGGAGGATGATGATGAAGAGGGGGAGGATGAAGAGTGGGAGGAAGATGAAGAGGGGGAGGATGATGAAGAGGGGGAGAATGATGAAGAGGGGGAGAATGATGAAGAGGGGAGAATGATGAAGAGGAGGATGATGATGAAGAGGAGGATGATGATGAAGAGGGGGAGGATGATGGTGAAGAGGATGATGGTGATGAAGAGGGGAAGGATGATGAAGGGGGAGTATGATGAAGAGGGGGAGGATGATGAAGAGGGGAGGATGATGAAGAGGGGGAGGATGATGAAGAGGGGGAGGATGATGAAGAGGAGGATGATGATGAAGAGGGAGAGATGATGAAGAGGGGAGGATGATGAAGAGGGGAGGATGATGAAGAGGGGAGAATGATGAAGAGGGGAGAATGATGAAGAGGGGGAGGATGATGAAGAGGGGGAGGATGATGAAGAGGGGAGGATGATGAAGAGGGGAGGATGATGAAGAGGGGAGAATGATGAAGAGGGGGAGGATGATGAAGAGGGGATGATGATGAAGAGGGGAGGATGATGAAGAGGGGAGGATGATGAAGAGGGGAGAATGATGAAGAGGGGGAGGATGATGAAGAGGGGATGATGATGAATTGCTAATTAGAAATGGTATAACGGCTGCAGAAAGGAAGTTTGAGGGGGATCTGCCTCTGGAGGTAGTATGGGCTGAAGTCAGAAATAGGAAAGGTGCAGTCACCTTGTTGGGTGTTTACTATAGGCCCCCCAATAGCAGCAGAGATGTGGAGAAACAGATTGGGAAACAGATTTTGGAAAGGTGCAGAAGCCACAGGGTCGTAGTCATGGGCGACTTCAACTTCCCAAATATTGATTGGAAGCTCTTTAGATCAAGTAGATTGGATGGGGCGGTGTTTGTGCAGTGTGTCCAGGAAGCTTTTCTAACGCAGTATGTAGATTGTCCAACCAGAGGGGAGGCCATTTGGATTTGGTACTCGGTAATGAACCGGGACAAGTGGTGGGCTTGTTAGTGGGTGAACATTTTGGTGATGGTGACCACAATTCTGTGACTTTCACCTTGGTTATGGAGAGAGATAGGTGCGTGCAACAGGGTAGGTTTTACAATTGGGGGAAGGGTAATTACGATGCTGTAAGGCAGGAATTGAGGAACATACGTTGGGAGCATAGGCTGTCAGGGAAGGATGTGGTAGAAATGTGGAACTTTTTCAAAGAGCAGATACGACGTGTCCATGATATGTATGTACCTATCAGGCAGGAAAGAAATGGTCGTGTGAGGGAGCCTTGGTTGACGAGAGAGGTTGAATGTCTGGTAAAGAGGAAGAAGGAGGCTTACATAAGGTTGAGGAAACAGGATTCAGACAGAGCAGTGGAGGGATACAGGATAGCCAGAAGGGACCTGAAGAAAGGGATTAGGAGAGCTAAGAGAGGGCATGAAAAATCGTTGGCGGATAGGATCAAGGATAACCCCAAGGCATTTTATGCGTATGTGAGAAACCTGAGAATGACGAGAACGAGGGTAGGTCCGATCAAGGACAGTAGTGGGAGACTGTGTATTGAGTCGAAAGAGATAGGAGAGGTCTTGAACAAGTACTTCTCTTCAGTATTTACGAATGAGAGGGACCGTATTGTAGAAGAGGAGAGTGTGAAATGGACTGGTAAGCCAGAAGAGATACTGTTAGGAAGGAAGATGTGTTGGACATTTTGAACAACTTGAGGATAGACAAGTCCCCCGGGCCTGACGGGATATATCCTAGGATTATGTGGGAAGCAAGAGAGGAAATTGCAGTACCGTTGGCAATGATCTTCTCGTCTTCACTGGCAACGGGGGTGGTACCAGGGGACTGGAGAGTAGCGAATGTTGTGCCCCTGTTCAAAAAAGGGAATAGGGATAACCCCGGGAATTACAGGCCTGTTAGTCTTACTTCTGTGGTAGGCAAAGTAATGGAAAGGGTACTGAGGGATAGGATTTATGAGTATCTGGAAAGTCACTGCTTGATTAGGGACAGCCAGCACGGATTTGTGAAGGGTAGGTCTTGCCTTACAAGTCTTATTGAATTCTTCGAGGAGGTGACCAAGCATGTGGATGAGGGTAGAGCAGTGGATGTAGTGTACATGGATTTTAGTAAGGCATTTGATAAGGTTCCCCATGGTAGGCTTATGCGGAAGGTCAGGAGGCATGGGATAGAGGGAGATTTGGCCAATTGGATAGAAAACTGGCTAACCGGTCGAGGGCAGAGAGTGGTGGTAGATGGTAAATATTCAGCCTGGAGCCCAGTTACAAGTGGAGTTCCGCAGGGATCAGTTCTGGGTCCTCTGCTGTTTGTAATTTTTATTAATGACTTAGATGAGGGAGTCGAAGGGTGGGTCAGTAAATTTGCAGATGATACGAAGATAGGTGGAGTTGTGGACAGTGAGGAGGGCTGTTGTCGGCTGCAGAGGGACTTAGATATGATGCAGAGCTGGGCTGAGGAGTGGCAGATGGAGTTCAACCCTGCCAAGTGTGAGGTTGTCCATTTTGGAAGAACAAATAAGAATGCGGAATACAGGGTTAATGGTAGGGTTCTTAGTCAGGTGGAGGAACAGAGGGATCTTGGGGTCTATGTACATAGATCTTTGAAGGTTGCCACTCAGGTGGATAGAGTTTGTAAGAAGGCCTATGGAGTATTATCGTTCATTAGCAGAGGGATTGAATTCAAGAGTCGTGAAGTGATGTTGCAGCTGTACAGGACTTTGGTTAGGCCACAGTTGGAGTACTGTGTGCAGTTCTGGTCGCCTCACTTTAGGAAAGATGTGGAAGCTTTGGAGAGGGTGCAGAGAAGATTTACCAGGATGTTGCCTGGAATGGAGAGGAAGTCGTACGAGGATAGGTTGAGAGTTCTCGGCCTTTTCTCGTTGGAACGGCGAAGGATGAGGGGTGACTTGATAGAGGTTTATAAGATGATCAGAGGAATAGATAGAGTAGACAGTCAGAAACTTTTTCCCCAGGTACAACAGAGTGTTACAAGGGGACATAAATTTAAGGTGAAGGGTGGAAGGTATAGGGGAGATGTCAGGGGTGGGTTCTTTACCCAGAGAGTGGTGGGGGCATGGAATGCGCTGCCCGTGGGAGTGGTAGAGTCGGAATCATTGGCGACCTTTAAGCGGCATTTGGATAGGTACATGGATGGGTACTTCATCTAGGTTAGAAGTTCGGCACAACATCGTGGGCCGAAGGGCCTGTTCTGTGCTGTATTGTTCTATGTTCTATGTTCTATGAAGAGGGGGAGGATGATGAAGAAGGGGAGGATGATGAAGAGGGGAGGATGATGAAGAGGGGAGAATGATGAAGAGGAGGATGATGATGAAGAGGAGGATGATGATGAAGAGGGGGGAGGATGATGGTGAAGAGGATGATGGTGATGAAGAGGGGAAGGATGATGAAGGGGGAGTATGATGAAGAGGGGGAGGATGATGAAGAGGAAGAGGACGATGAAGAGGGGGAGTATGATCAAGAGGGGGAGGATGATGAAGAGGGGGTGGATGATAAAGAGGAGGATGATGATGAAGAGGAGGATGATGATGAAGAGGGGAGGATGATGAAGAGGGGGAGGATGATAAAGAGGAGGATGATGATGAAGAGGTGGATGATGATGAAGGGGGGAGTATGATGAAGAGGGGGAGGATGATGAAGAGGGGAGGATGATGAAGAGGGGGAGGATGATGAAGAGGGGGTGGATGATAAAGAGGAGAATGATGATGAAGAGGGGGATGATGATGAAGAGGGGGAGGATGATGAAGAGGGGGAGGATGATGAAGAGGAGGATGATGACGAAGAGGGGGAGGATGATGAAGAGGAGGATGATGAAGGAGGATGATGACGAAGAGGGGGAGGATGATGAAGAGGAGGATGATGAAGAGGAGAATGATGATGAAGAGGAGGATGATGATGAAGAGGGGGAGGATGATGAAGAGGAGGATGATGATGAAGAGGAGGATGATGATGAAGAGGGGAGAATGATGAAGAGGGGGAGAATGATGAAGAGGAGGATGATGATGAAGAGGGCGAGGATGATGAAGAGGGGGAGGATGATGAAGAGGGGGAGGATGATGAAGGGGGGAGTATGAAGAAGAGGGGGAGAATAATGAAGAGGGGGATGATGATGAAGAGGAGGATGATGATGAAGAGGGGAGGATGATGAAGAGGGGGAGGTTGATAAAGAGGAGGATGATGATGAAGGGGGGAGTATGATGAAGAGGGGGAGGATGATGAAGAGGGGAGGATGATGAAGAGGGGAGGATGATGAAGAGGGGAGTATGATGAAGAGGGGGAGGATGATGAAGAGTGGGTGGATGATAAAGAGAAGGATGATGATGAAGAGGGGGAGGATGATGAAGAGGGGGAGGATGATGAAGAGGGGGAGGATGATGAAGAGGAGGATGATGACGAAGAGGGGGAGGATGATGAAGAGGAGGATGATGAAGAGGAGGATGATGATGAAGAGGAGGATGATGATGAAGAGGGGGAGGATGATGAAGAGGAGGATGATGATGAAGAGGAGGATGATGATGAAGAGGGGAGAATGATGAAGGGGGAGAATGATGAAGAGGAGGATGATGATGAAGAGGGCGAGGATGATGAAGAGGGGGAGGATGATGAAGAGGGGGAAGAGGATGATGAAGAGGAGGATGATGATGATGAGGAGGAGGATGATGAAGAGGGGAGGATGATAAAGAAGAGGATGATGATGAAGAGGAGGAAGATGATGAAGAGGGGGAGGATGATGAAGAGGAGGATGATGACGAAGAGGGGGAGGATAATGAAGAGGGGGAGGATGATGAAGAGGAGGATGATGATGAAGAGGGCGAGGATGATGAAGAGGGAGAGGATGATGAAGAGGGGAGGATGATGAAGAGGGAGAGGATGATGATGAAGAGGAGGATGATGATGAAGAGGGGGAGGATGATGAAGAGGGGGAGGATGATGAAGGGGGGAGGATGATGAAGAGGGAGAGGATAATGAAGAGGCAGAGGGTGATGAAGAGGGAGAGGATGATGATGAAGAGGAGGATGATGATGAAGAGGGGGAGGATGATGAAGAGGAGGATGATGATGAAGAGGGGGAGGATGATGAAGAGGTGGATGATGATGAAAAGGGGAGGATGATGAAGAGGGAGAGGATGATAATGAAGAGGAGGAGGATGATGAAGAGGGGGAGGAGGATGAAGAGGGGAAGGATGATGAAGAGGAGGATGATGATGAAGAGGAGGATGATGATGAAGAGGGGGAGGATGATGAAGAGGGGGAGGATGATGAAGAGGGGGACGATGATGAAGAGGGGAGGATGTTGAAGAGGGGGAGTATGATGAAGAGGGAGAGGATAATGAAGAGGGGAGGATGATGAAGGGGTAGTATGATGAAGAGGAGGATGATGATGAAGAGGGGGAGGATGATGAAGAGGAGGATGATGATGAAAAGGGGGAGGATAATGAAGAGGGGGAGGATGATGAAGAGGAGGATGATGATGAAGAGGAGGATGATGATGAAGAGGGGGAGGATGATAAAGAGGGGGAGGATGATGAAGAGGAGGATGATGAATAAGAGGAGGATGATGATGAAGAGGAGGAAGATGATGAAGAGGGGGAGGATGATGAAGAGGAGGATGATGACGAAGACGGGGAGGATGATGAAGAGGGGGAGGATGATGAAGAGGGGGAGGATGATGAAGAGGGGGAGGATGATGATGAAGAGGAGGAGGATGATGAAGAGGAGAAGGATGATGAAGAGGAGGATGACGATGAAGAGGGGGAGGATGATGAAGAGGGGAGGATGATAAAGAAGAGGATGATGATGAAGAGGAGGAAGATGATGAAGAGGGGGAGGATGATGAAGAGGAGGATGATGACGAAGAGGGGGAGGATGATGAAGAGGGGGAGAATGATGAAGAGGAGGATGATGATGAAGAGGGCGAGGATGATGAAGAGGGAGAGGATGATGAAGAGGGGAGGATGATGAAGAGGGAGAGGATGATGATGAAGAGGAGGATGATGATGAAGAGGGGGAGGATGATGAAGAGGGGGAGGATGATGAAGAGGGGGAGGATGATGAAGAGGGGGACGATGATGAAGAGGGGAGGATGATGAAGAGGGGGAGTATGATGAAGAGGGAGAGGATAATGAAGAGGGGAGGATGATGAAGGGGTAGTATGATGAAGAGGAGGATGATGATGAAGAGGGGGAGGATGATGAAGAGGGGGAGGATGATAAAGAGGAGGATGATGATGAAAAGGGGGAGGATAATGAAGAGGGGGAGGATGATGAAGAGGAGGATGATGATGAAGAGGAGGATGATGATGAAGAGGGGGAGGATGATAAAGAGGGGGAGGATGATGAAGAGGAGGATGATGAATAAGAGGAGGATGATGATGAAGAGGAGGAAGATGATGAAGAGGGGGAGGATGATGAAGAGGAGGATGATGACGAAGACGGGGAGGATGATGAAGAGGGGAGGATGATAAAGAGGGGGAGGATGATGAAGAGGGGGAGGATGATGAAGAGGGGGAGGATGATGATGAAGAGGAGGAGGATGATGAAGAGGAGAAGGATGATGAAGAGGAGGATGACGATGAAGAGGGGGAGGATGATGAAGAGGGGGAGTATGATGAAGAGGAGGATGATGATGAAGAGGAGGATGATGATGAAGAGGGGGAGGATGATGAAGAGGGGGAGGATGATGAAGAGGGGGTGGATGATGAAGAGGGGAGAATGATGAAGAGGGGAGAATGATGAAGAGGAGGATGATGATGAAGAGGGGAGGATGATGAAGAGGGGAGGATGATGAAGAGGGGGAGGTTGATGAAGAGGGGGAGGATGATGAAGAGGGGAGAATGATGAAGAGGTGGAGGATGATGAAGGGGGGAGGTTGATGAAGAGGAGGATGATGATGAAGAGGGGAGGATGATGAAGAGGGGGAGGTTGATGAAGAGGAGGATGATGATGCAGAGGGGAGGATGATGAAGAGGGGGAGGATGATGAAGAGGGGGAGGTTGATGAGGAGGGGGAGGTTGATGAAGAGGAGGGTGATGATGAAGAAGGGAGGATGATGAAGAGGGGAGAATGATGAAGAGGGGGAGGATGATGAAGTGGAGGATGATGATGAAGAGGGGGAGTATGATGAAGAGGAGGAGGTTGATGAAGAGGGGGAGGATGATGAAGAGGGGGAGGTTGATGAAGAGGAGGATGATGATGAAGAGGGGGAGTATGATGAAGAGGGGGAGGATGATGAAGAGGAGGATGATGATGAAGAGGGGAGGATGATGAAGTGGGGGAGGTTGATGAAGAGGAGGATGATGATGAAGAGGGGAGGATGATGAAAGGGGAGAATGATGAAGAGGGGGAGGATGATGAAGAGGAGGATGATGATGAAGAGGGGAGGATGATGAAGAGGGGAGGTTGATGAAGAGGGGGAGGTTGATGAAGAGGAGGATGATGATGAAGAGGGGGAGGATGATAAAGAGGGGGAGGATGATGAAGAGGAGGATGATGAATAAGAGGAGGATGATGATGAAGAGGAGGAAGATGATGAAGAGGGGGAGGATGATGAAGAGGAGGATGATGACGAAGACGGGGAGGATGATGAAGAGGGGAGGATGATGAAGAGGGGGAGGATGATGAAGAGGGGGAGGATGATGAAGAGGGGGAGGATGATGATGAAGAGGAGGAGGATGATGAAGAGGAGAAGGATGATGAAGAGGAGGATGACGATGAAGAGGGGGAGGATGATGAAGAGGGGGAGTATGATGAAGAGGAGGATGATGATGAAGAGGAGGATGATGATGAAGAGGGGGAGGATGATGAAGAGGGGGAGGATGATGAAGAGGGGGTGGATGATGAAGAGGGGAGAATGATGAAGAGGGGAGAATGATGAAGAGGAGGATGATGATGAAGAGGGGAGGATGATGAAGAGGGGAGGATGATGAAGAGGGGGAGGTTGATGAAGAGGGGGAGGATGATGAAGAGGGGAGAATGATGAAGAGGTGGAGGATGATGAAGGGGGGAGGTTGATGAAGAGGAGGATGATGATGAAGAGGGGAGGATGATGAAGAGGGGGAGGTTGATGAAGAGGAGGAGGTTGATGAAGAGGGGGAGGATGATGAAGAGGGGGAGGTTGATGAAGAGGAGGATGATGATGAAGAGGGGGAGTATGATGAAGAGGGGGAGGATGATGAAGAGGAGGATGATGATGAAGAGGGGAGGATGATGAAGTGGGGGAGGTTGATGAAGAGGAGGATGATGATGAAGAGGGGAGGATGATGAAGAGGGGAGAATGATGAAGAGGGGGAGGATGATGAAGAGGAGGATGATGATGAAGAGGGGAGGATGATGAAGAGGGGAGGTTGATGAAGAGGGGGAGGTTGATGAAGAGGAGGATGATGATGAAGAGGGGAGGATGATGAAGAGGGGAGAATGATGAAGAGGGTGAGGATGATGACGAGGAGGATGATGATGAAGAGGGGAGGATGATGAAGAGGGGGAGGATGATGAAGAGGGGGAGGTTGATGAAGAGGAGGATGATGATGAAGAGGGGGAGTATGATGAAGAGGGGGAGGATGATGAAGAGGGGAGAATGATGAAGAGGGGAGAATGATGAAGAGGAGGAGGATGATGATGAAGAGGGGGAGGATGATGAAGAGGGGGAGGATGATGAAGAGGGGGAGGATGATGAAGAGGAGGATGATGATGAAGAGGGGGAGGATGATGAAGAGGGGGAGGATGATGAAGAGGGGAGAATGATGAAGAGGGGAGTATGATGAAGAGGGGGAGGATGATGAAGAGGGGGAGGATGATGAAGAGGGGGAGGATGATGAAGAGGAGGATGATGATGAAGAGGGAGAGGATGATGAAGAGGGGATGATGATGAAGAGGGGATGATGATGAAGAGGGGGAGGATGATGAAGAGGGGGAGGATAATGAAGAGGGGGAGGATAATGATGATGAGGAGGAGGATAATGAAGAGGGGAAGGATGATGAAGAGGGGAATGATGATGAAGAGGGTGAGTATGATGAAGATGAAGAGGATGATGATGAGGAGAATGATGCTGACAAGGGGGAGATGATGAAGGGGTGGTTGATGAGGAGGAGCAGGGAGAGGATGATGATGATGAGGAGGATGATGATGATGAGAAGGCGAATGAGGAGGAGGTGGATGATGAGGAGGATGAGGAGAAGGATAAGGAGGAGGAGGATGAGGAGGAAGAGGAGAATGAGGAGGATAATGAGGAAGAGAAGAATGAGGAGGAGGAGGAAGTTTCTGATGATGATAATGATGTTGGGCCCGTGGTATTATCACTAGACCATAAATCCAGAGACCCACATAATGTTCTGGGGGCCTAGGTTTGAATCCAGCCATGGCTGATGGTAGCATTTGAATCCAATAAAAATCTCAAATTAAATGATGACCATGAATCCATTGTCATAAAGACCCATCTCGTTCACGAATGTATTTTAGGGAGGGAAATCTGCCATTCTTTCCTGGTTTGAGTTACATGTGACTGCAGACCCACAGCCAATGTGGTCGAGTCTCAACTGCCCTCAATGCCATTAGGGATGGACAATAAATGATGGCTCAGCCAGTGACATCCTTGTCCCATCAATGAATTAAGAAAAAACAGACTATCTTTCAATTCCAGATTTTAAAAAAATGGTGGAGTGGATAGGTGGAAAAGGAGCTGGGCAGGTCGGACAAGTCCGGACAAGTCAAGGGGGACAGTGTTGCTGGAGGTTAGAAACTAGGATGAGGTGAGGGAAGGGGAAATAAGGAAGCTGTTGAAGTCCACATTGATGTTCTGGGGTTGAAGTGTTCCGAGGCGGAAGATGAGGCGTTCTTCTTCCATGCGTCTGGTGGTGAGGGAGCGGCGGTGGAGGAGGCCCAGGACCTCCATATCCTCGGCAGAGTGGGAGGGGGAGTTGAAATGTTGAGCCACGGGGCGGTTTGGTTGATTGGTGCGTGTGTCTCGGAGATGTTCCCTAAAGCACTCTGCTAGGAGGCGCCCAGTCTCCCCAATGTAGAGGAGACCGCATCGGGAGCAACGGATACAATAAATGATATTAGTGGATGTGCAGGTAAAACTTTGATGGATGTGGAAGGCTCCTTTAGGGCCTTGGATGGAGGTGAGGGAGGAGGTGTTGGCACAGGTTTTACAGTTCCTGCGGTGGCAGGGGAAAGTGCCAGGATGGGAGGGTGGGTCGTAGGGGGGCGTGGACCTGACCAGGTAGTCACGGAGGGAACGGTCTTTGTGGAAGGCGGAGAGGGGTGGGGAGGGAAATATATCCCTGGTGGTGGGGTCTGTTTGGAGGTGGCGGAAATGTCGGCGGATGATTTGGTTTATGCGAAGGTTGGTAGGGTGGAACGTGAGCACCAGGGGCGTTCTGTTCTTGTTACGGTTGGAGGGGTGGGGTCTGAGGGCGGAGGTGCGGGATGTGGACGAGATGCGTTGGAGGGCATCTTTAACCACGTGGGAAGGGAAATTGCGGTCTCTAAAGAAGGAGGCCATCTGGTGTGTTCTATGGTGGAACTGCTCCTCCTGGGAGCAGATACGGCGGAGGCGGAGGAATTGGGAATACGGGATGGCATTTTTGCAAGAGGTAGGGTGGGAAGAGGTGTAATCCAGGTAGCTGTGGGAGTCGGTGGGTTTGTAGAAAATGTCAGCGTCAAGTCGGTCATCACTGATGGAGATGGAGAGGTCCAGGAAGGGGAGGGAGGTGTCAGAGATGGTCCAGGTAAATTTAAGGTCAGGGTGGAATGTGTTGGTGAAGTTGATGAACTGCTCAACCTCCTCGCGGGAGCACGAGGTGGCGCCAATGCAGTCATCAATGTAGCGGAGGAAGAGGAAGTACCTGTGAAGATTTGTTAAGTTCGGTTATGCAGAGATGAACTTGGTATTTCAAGTCATTTTCTAGGGCTAACAAGTGCTAATACTAAATGCGTTACACCAAGATACATCATGACCACGTTCCACCAGGGACACATAAGTATTAAAAACACAAGTAGGCTCGCAGGTGAATCTGTACTGGCCAGGATATTCAATAACTCACAAATGCTTGTGAGGGAGGCCTAACATACGAACCCCAGAGGGTGGCTATACATCAACCCAATGACCTATCCACTCCATGGACAACAAAGCCATTCACAGTGCATGGGTGAGATTACATCCCAGCGACAGATTACTGCTTTAACACTCCTGTAGTCAATAACTTAGCAACACAACAAGTGCAATGCTCACTGACACAATGAGCACTATTTTCAGTTTATTCAAAATCTTGGAAGGGATAGTGTCTGATGATTTCAAGTCATTTCAAGCAAACCATTTCAAGACAAGTATACTAAGTGGGGACTGACCCATATCACATTGTTACCTTATACTATCTATGGTGAACATATGATATGCTCCGACCAATTCAATGATCATTAAGTTCAAGCCACAAAATAGGACTGTCACTCCAATGGTTGCATGAAAATGCAGGGAAGGGATTATCATCCTCAGCATAAAATATATGCTTAGATGGCAAGTGCAAATGAGTTTACCCAACAGCCAACGGTAAGCAAGCGGTGAGAGAACTCCTAAGTGTAAGTCATATACACGCTCATGATATCATCACTGCATGTGACCTGAGGGTATAAAAATTGTATACTCTGTCTTAATTGGATCACCTGAAGAATTGCATGCCATTAGAAGCACACTGCTCTTTGTAATATAATAGCTTAATATTAGTCCAGATGATGTGCCTGTGAATGTAATATTTGTATAAACCAGGCAGTTGTAGTGTAATATGTTAGATTTTTCAATACCATGTTACACACAACAGCTTACTAGGATCATGCAAAATACCCTGGAGGCAAAAGCCACATCAAAGACCTGGAGATTGGAAAATCCAAATGAGCTTATTTTAATTGGACTTAATAAGGCTCTTTATTAGCTTGATCAGTAGCTACCAGCAACATGAGGGTGGGTAGCCTTGCTTACCTCAACAAAAATGCTCAGATGAGATGCTGATAGGCCTGATTTTAGTTTTACCCCTGTCAGTCTCTGAAACCTGTTTTGGCAAAGGCCAAGTGACTTATATTTCTGTAAGCCTTTCATTATTGTGAAACTAACTAAGGCACTAAGAATACAAGGAAACAAAATGTGAAACTCAGCCACATAAGAAGAATTCAAATTGCTGGACAATGGGATTAGAACAGGTGGATGTTTGACTGATGTGGAAAAGATGGTCCAAAGCCCATGGTGGCTCAATGGTTAGTACTGTGACCTTGCGATGCTAGGGACCTGGATTTAATCCCAGCCTTGGGTGACTGTCTGTGTAGAGTTTGCACGTTCTCCCTGTGTCTGTGTGGGTTTCCTCTCACAGACCAAAGATGTGCAGGTTAGGCGGATCGGTCATGGGAAATGTAGAGCAATAGGGTAGGAGAATGGGTCTGGGTGGGTTACTCTTAGTCATAGAGATATACAGCATGGAAACAGATCCTTCGGTCCAACCTGTCCATGCCGACCAGATATCCCAACCCAATCTAGTCCCACCTGCCAGCACCCGGCCCATATCCCTCCAAACCCTTCCTATTCATATACCCATCCAAATGCCTCTTAAATGTTGCAATTGTACCAGCCTCCACCACTTCCTCTGGCAGCTCATTCCATACACGTACCACCCTCTGCGTGAAAAGTATTCCCCTTAGGTCTCTTTGATATCTTTCCCCTCTCCCCTAAATCTATGCCCTTTGGTTCTGGACTCCCCCACCCCAGAGAAAAGACTTTGTCTATTTACCCTATCCTCAGAGGGTTAGTGTGGACTTGTTGGGCCAAATGGCCTGTTTCCACACTGTGCGGATTCTATGATACAAGGCCCTCTTTCTGTGCTGTAGGTTTTATGAAGTGTCAACAGATGAAACCTAAGCATATGGGCCTGAGCTGAGGAGAAACGTCTTCATCCAGACAGTGGGAATTCTGTGGAATTCTCTGCCACAGAAAGCGGTTGAGGTCAAAACATTGAATGTTTTCAAGAAGGAGGTTGATAATAGTTCTTAAAGCTCAGGGGATGAAAGGGTTTGGGGAGAATGTGGGAACAGGGGACTGAGTTGGACGATCAGACATATTGAATGGGGAAGCAGGCTTGATGGGCCGAATGACCTATTCATGCTCTGATTCTGAATTGCATTGGATTTATTGTCACTTGTACTGAGGCACAGTGAAAAGCTTGGTATTGCGAGCAATACAAGCAGATCACAGAGTTAAGTTGCATAGATCAGTAAATAATAGGTAAAAGGCGGCGCTTAGGGAGGAGAGGTTGATATGACTAAACAGAGAAATATTACAGTATGGGACTTTAGCAGTGGAAGGCATAGCCACCAATAGTAGTTAAAATTGGGGATGTACAAGAGGCCATTTGGATGAGTTTGGAGGTCTGGAAGGATTCCAGAGCTTGTGGAGGGGAGGAGTGAGACAGGGGTTCCAAGACCCATCACTTGCAGAACATCTCTTCCACATCTTCCTTCAATTCCGGTGAAAGGGCATGGACTGGAAACGATAACTTATTTTTTCTCTCCCCACAGAGGTTACCAGACCTGAAGATGACTGCCAGGGCACAGTGTTTTTTTTTCATATGTTAGAATTCCCGCATCTGCAAGATTTTTTTGCCTTTGGAGGGAAGTCGTCCCACCCCGCCTCCCGACGATTGACATTTCAGTCCAACAATCACCGAGCGGCAAATGTACTTGTTCAAGGGAAAGACGAGGGCTGGAGGCAGGTCTCCGCCATGACGGCCGTGGAATCGGACAATCGGAGAAGGCCTATCATTGGGAGTGACAAGAGCATTACCCACTCAGGCAGAGGCCGCGACCTTTCTGATCAATCAGCGTGCTGGAGCTGGAGAGGCCAGGGTTTGGTTGCCAGGCAGCCGCAAGCAAAGTTGGGCGGGGGGGGGGGGGTGCAGCGCCAGAGTGACGTGACACTGGAGCCACTCAGCTTTGAGATAACGTCGCGTCGCGGTTTGATTGGCCCCTGCGGGAGCCGTTGACCAATAGCCTCGGTGGAGAGGCGGGAGCAGTGCCATTAAAGTTCGGCTGAGCAGCCCAAGCTTCTCGGCGAATGTTTCAAGATGGCGGCTGCGGCAAGGGCCTTCGTACTTGCGAGCGTCTGGTCGATGCAGTTCGTGTGCCTATCGGCTTTCCTCAACATCGAAGAGCTCAACGAGATGAAATACGGAATCGAGATCCTCTCGGATCCTATCATTAAAGGACAGGCGAGTTGACGAGCGCTGCCCGAGCGGGGGTTGGTGCTGCTACCTCCAGTGTCGTTGGCCGGCGTGCCAACGGAGGCTTCTTATTGATAACTAACCTTTAGCGTGATTCCAATGTATTGACTTCACTTTCAGCTGGTTGAGTAAACGCTGGGTGACCTTTCGTTCTTTATTTGTCATGACCACATATCAGTGACGGTGATGTGGTGGAGGGAAAAGAATCTGTTCTTTGTCTTATGATGAATTCGTTTATTGTTTACATAATGTACTTTGGGCCATATGTCGACCTTGACTTGTGTAGTATAGCTGTTCGTAATATGATTTCAATGTTGCGTGATCTTCAAAGTAGTTATTTCTACTGTAGGCATCAGAGCTTTGTAGCATAGGAGGCCGCCTTGCCTTGTCTGTCTGTTGGTTAAAACAGCTGCCTTGCTGAATCCTAATTTCCAGTTCTTGGTCTTTAGCTCTGGAGCTCACAATGCATGTTCGCATGTCTTTTTCAAATCGCAAAACCTTTGTCTCTACCCCCGTTTCAGGCAGTGGGTTCCTTCACTATCTGGGTGAAAAAAATGTTTGACTCACTTCTGATCCTCCTGGTTAGTGAAACCTCTACTAACAAAAGTACATCATTCCTATCCACACTCCGTCCATTTTTAATTCCCTTTGTACCCAGTGCTGGATGAGGTAGACGAAGCAGTACTTGCCTGTTTAGGTTGGTTAAATTGCTTTGGAACAGGTCATCAGCCTGTCATCAAGCATGGCTGACCAGGAGACACTCCTGTTCTTACTGCCAACAGTAGACATGATGGAAGGATTTGCAGGTTGATAATCAACTTGTTTTGGCACATCTTAACATGGCTTCCTTGGCCATCAAGTTCTGGAATGGAACTCGAATGCTGCTCAAAGGGCGGGCGCTGTACCTTCTATGTTACAAGACCTCCATTTCCACTCCCTGGCCCCTTCATGATTTTCAGTACCTCAATCAAATATTCTCATGGCTGCTTCTGTTTCAAAAGTTTGCTTTGTATAATAAAAATTCTCCATTGCTGATGCCATCCTTAGTAAATCTCCATGCCCCCTCTAATGCAACCTCTCTTTTCTTATCCCCAAGGCCACTGTTGATAAACATATGGCTTCTTAACCACTGTGTTTGACCTGTTAGGGACCTTGAAGGTCCTATCTATTCCTCTCACTTTTTAGAATCCTATTAGTTTTCTTGTATGTTTCCTCAATTATTTGTCTATCCCAAAGGCATTATTTCACACGTTACTGGATTGAATTCCTTTTGCTGTTTTTCTGCTACCTGACCAGTGCATTGGTATCTTTCTATAGACTACAGCTTTCTTCCTTGAGGATCTCTCGACTAAATTCTTAGCGCCTGCGGATTTCTTAATTATGCCCTTACATTTAAGTTGGCATCATTGATATATACTACTCTTTGCATGGTACCTGGGACTGTGCTCTGCGGATCCCTACTGGAAGCGGTTGTATGTTTGCAAAATACCAGCTGACTGTTTGTTTGTTTGTTTTCCTATACTCCCTGCACTGAGCCAATTTTGGTTCTTTCCCTTTGATCCCATGGGCTGTCAATTTTTTGACCAGTCTATCAATGTGGGATATTGTCAAAAGCCTCCTTAAAACCTAGGTAGACTTAAAGGTGCTAATCTCTTTGATTGTCATTATAGAGTCCTACAGCACAGAGACAGGCCCTTCAGCATGGATGAGTTTGGGCCAACCAAAATGTCCATCCATACTAACCCCATTTCCCTGCACTTGGCCCATATCCTTCTAAACCTTTCCTATCTATGTATTTATCCAAATGCATTTTAAATGTTGTTAATGTGTACGCCTCAACCACTTATACTGGCAGCTTATTCCATATATGTACCACCCTCTATTTAAAAAAAAAGTTGCACCTCAGGTTCCTTTTTATTCTTTCTCCTCTAACCTTAAACTGATGCCCTCTTGTCCTCGATTTCCCCAACCCTGGGAAGAAGGCTGAGTGCATTCACCCTATCCATGAATACACCAGCTTTAGTTGTGTTAGTCATTCACCATCTAACATTTTTTAAAAAAAAAATCCATGCCAACTGTCCTTGATTAATCTGTATCTGATTTTCTCATCAGGTTAAGTTGACTGGTGAGTACTTCATCCGGTTAACTGTTGCTCACTTTTAAAGTAACTATCTAATGTCCAGAGAGGATGGGAAAATGATGGTCAGGGTCTTCACTGTTTCTTTCCTTAACAGGTTGGGATATATTTCATCCAGGGGAGAAAGTGAGGTCTGCAGATGCTGGAGATCAGAGATGGAAATGTGTTGCTGGAAAAGCGCAGCAGGTCAGGCAGCATCTAGGGAACAGGAGAATTGACGTTTCGGGCATTAGCCCTTCTTTTCCAGCAACACATTTCCATATATTTCATCCAGGTCTGGCAGTGTAATTACTTTCAAGGATGCTAAATAGCTCAATGTTTCCTGTCTGTTTATTCCATCTGACAGTTCTCATCTTTCCTTGTTAACTACAAAAGTGGCATTGTCCCTCTTTTGTGAAGACTGACACAAAGTAATCATTACAAAGCATGCTCATGTATATCTTCCTCCTCTGTACATAAGTTATCTTTTTTAATTGGCTTAACCTTTTCCTGAGTTACAGTTTTAACCTTTATGCATTTATACATCTTTGAGCTTTTGTGTCCAAATTAATGCCCCCTCTTTGCTTTCCTAATTTCCATTTTAATTTCACCTCTGCATTTTTCATACTCTAGGTTTTCTGCAGTATTGAACATTCAGTATCTGGTTTAATTTTTAAAACAAATATTTGCAGGATGTGAGCATTGCTGGCAAGGCCAGCACTTATTGCCAATCTGTAATTGCCCTTGAAGCAGTGGTGAGGCCCAGGTACACCCACAGTACTGTTAGGGAGGGAGGCCTAGGATTTTGCAACAGTGAAATTGCGCCATATGGTTGCTAAATCTGGATGGTGTAGGTTGGAGGGGAACTTGCAGATAGTGGTGTTCCCATGTATCTGTTGCCTTTGTCCTTCTATAGGTAGCCATGGTCATGAGGCTGGAAGGTGCTGATGATGATTAGGCCTAGAATATTATCCTGGTGAGCTTTTGAGCCAGGAGGCTGAAGTTCAAGTCCTACCTGTTCCAGAAGTGTGTAAAGATGTCTCTGAGCAGATTTGATAAAATACCTGTCCTGAAGAACTGGGGTCTTGTCAGGAGACCCAGGTTCAAATCTTACTTCAGAAGTGTGTAATAATGTCGCTGAACTGATTTACTAGAACATATGAAGAGTTCCTGCAGCAGTGTCCCAGTGCTAAGGTAATTTGCTTCAACAGCCACAACCTTTGTGCTCCGTATGACTCCAGCTCGTTCAGAGTTCTTTGCTGGATTCTCATCAACTTCAATTTGCTAAGAAGACTTGGTGAAATGATGTTAAGACTGACTGCCCCCAACTCAAGGCTCTAGTGAAGTGAGGAAAGCTGGCAGATACTAAACTGAGCATCTGTCAGCAGATTGTTGTTGTATTAAGTGTCTATAGATAACTCTGTGGTGATTCTTTCATCTCAATACTGATGATCGAGAATTGGTTAGGTGGTAATTAGTAGCACTGAGTTTGTGCTGTCTTTCGTGGACACAATGTACCTGGGCCACTTTCCAAATTGCCAGATAGGTGCCAGTATTTTTTTTTTTCTGGAGCAGCTTTGCCAGGAGTGCAACTTGTTCTCGACCAAGTCTTCAGGACCACTGCCAGAATATTGGCAAGGCCCATAGCATTTGCAATATTCAGTGCCTTCAGCTGTTTCTTGATATTGTGTGGAGGGAATCTCATTGGCTAGGTACGAGCGTCTGGGATGCTTGGGATCTCTGGAGGAGGCGGAGTTGGATCATCCACTCGCATTTCTGGATGACGTTTGTTGCAAATGCTTCAGCCTAATCTTTTGCACTGATGTGTTGGGTTCCCCCACTATTGAGGATGGGGATATTTGTGGAGCTGCCTCCTTTAGTTGTTTGACTGTCCATCACCATCATGATTGCACAACTTGGATCTGATCTGTTGGTTGTGTAATCTATTAGCCCCGTCTATTGCATGCTGCTCCCACTGTTTTGCATACAAATCGTCCTGTGTTGGAGCTTTCACCTTGGACCTTGTTTTTAGCTATGCCTATTGCTGCTTCTGGTAATACACTCTGACACTGTCTTTGAATTGGTGCTGGTCCCCTGGTTTGTTTCTAGGTTCATTCGAAAAAAGGAACGACTGACTGCGCAGTCAATACACAGGGCTGCCAGTCTAAATTGTGTGCTCAAATCTCGAGGCAGCTAAGATTTATGCCTATTTTGCCACGCTTTACACCTTTTAATATGTTAGTGTTTTTGACAATGTGTTTCTGTTTTGATCTAAGCAAGTGTAAAACAATTTAGTGTGGATGGGAGGTTATTTCAGATGATGGGTAATTTGTGCAGTGCTGACATACAGCAACAAAGGTTCCAATTGACGAAAGAAATAGGTTTACACTGGTGTATTCCTGTAATTTCACTCCAGTGAGCACACAGTCAATGCATTAAAAGGTAATTGAAATCCATTCTTTTGCTCAACAGACCTTGGTGTAGGCAGGTGATGAGAAATGTTAATTAGATTCTGGAATAGGTCTTGGCAGACAGAAGGAAATAGATTCAACAGCTTTTTCTGGTATCTGTTCTATCCTATAGAACTGAGGGTTTAATGTCTGACATTGCTACTTAATTTCTGCTGAATGAATGAGGGTTGAACTAATGTTGGGAGCATATTAAATCCATTTACAACAATGTTTACACTTTCAGCTGGAGCCTGGTCCAAATTCAGTCCTCGAATTGAACTGAAATGTGTCAAAGCAACACTCTGCTGCCTATTTGCCTTTAAGGTACACTGTAATTAATATACTAATGTAATTTGGGCAAAGTGATATGGTAGCTATTAGAAAAGTGGCATTTTGCCTGAATTGGAAAAGGCTGTAATTTGCACAGATTCAATCAAATGTGACTGTGACTGTCTCTGCATAAGGCCAGAAGATTTAGGAGCAGAAGTTAGACATTTGGTCCAATGAAATAATGATGATCTGATACAGTAGATTCCCCCCCCCCCCCCCCTGTCTGGAGAGAAAGCAGAATAAATGTTTCTGGTCCAATGACCCTTCAGAATGCTCTGCGCATCCATCACTGGACCTGAAATGTTAACCCTCCCCTCTCTCAAGATGCTGTCAGACCTGAGTTTCTCCAGCAATTTCTCTTTGATTACAGATTTCCAGCATCTGCAGTTCTTTTATTTTAGATTTTTATTTCCATTTGCCCCAGGAGTTAGCACTCCTTCTGGTAGGAGAAAATGGCTCGTGAGACTCCTCATCTAATCAATGCCGTGGGTGTTGATGGACCTGTGGTGTTGTCTTGGCTTTTTGTATTTTGTTTCCAATTTGTAGGTTGTGGGTGACGCTGGCAACTCTACGTGTTTTGGAGAAAGTGAGGACTGCAGATGCGGGAGGTCAGTGTCGAGAGTGTGGCACTGGAAAAGCACAGCAGGTCAGGCAGCATCAGGGGAGCAGGAGAATCGGCAGGATTCCTGATGAAGGGCTTATGGCCGAAACGTCGATTTTCTTTCTCCTCGGATACTGCCTGACCTGCTGTGCTTTTCCAGCACCACATTCTACTTTACATAGATTGCCCTGAGAAAATTGGACATCTTGTATAGCAGATGTTTTATTTTGTAAATGCCTCATACTGGCTCAGTTGAATAGAAATGTCCTCACCACAATAGGTGACTGCTCATTGAACACTCTCAACTAACTTGTTTTACCTGACTTCCAGCCTACGTTTCCTAGCTTTGCTATTTCTGTGAATCTAATCTCTTGACTGCTCTATTTAACTTAGTCAAACTTGAATGTATGTAGGATTAAGATGGCCCAAAATGTTTTACAACCAATGACCTCCTGCAATATTTCTACAGTTGTAATGGAGGCAGGCGTACACAGCAGTGTTCCACAAACCACTGACAGTGGGTTTTACAAACCCACCGACTCCCACAGCTACCTGGATTACACCTCTTCCCACCCTACCTCCTGCAAAAGTGCCATCCTGTATTCCCAATTCCTCTGCCTCCGCCGTATCTGCTCCCAGGAGGACCAGTTCCACCACAGAACACGCCAGATGGCCTCCTCCTTTAGAGACCGCAATTTCCCTTCCCATGTGGTTAAAGATGCCCTCCAACGCATCTTGTCCACATCCCGCCCCTCTGCCCTCAAACCCCACCCCTCCAACTGTAACAAGGACAGAACACCCCTGGTGCTCACCTTCCACCCTAACAACCTTCACACAAACCAAATCATCCACCGACATTTCCGCCACCTCCAAAAAGACCCCACCACCAGGGATATATTTCCCTCCCCACCCCTTTACGCCTTCTGCAAAGACCGTTCCCTCCGTGACTACCTCTTCAGGTCCACACCCATACACGCCCCACCCCAAAACAACCCACCCTCCCTTCTGGCACCCTCCCCTGCCACTGCAGGAATGGCAAAACCTGCGGATGCCTCCTAGCAGAGTGCTTTAGGGAACATCTCCGGGACACCGCACCAATCAATCCCACCGCCCTGTGGCCCAACATTTCAACTCCCCCTCCCACTCTCCCGAGGACATGGAGGTCCTGGGCCTCCTTCACCGCCGCTCCCTCACCACCAGACGCCTGGAGGAAGAACGCCTCATCTTCCACCTCGGAACACTTCAACCCCAGGGCATCAATGTGGACTTCAACAGTTTCCTCATTTCCCCTTCCCCCACCTCACCCTAGTTCCAAACTTCCAGCTCAGCACCGTCCCCATGACCTGTCCTACCTGCCTATCTTCCTTTCCACCTATCCACTCCACCCTCCTCTCTGACCTATCAGTTTCAGCCCCACCCCCTTTCACCCATTGTATTCTGCTACTTTCACCCCACCCCCCTCATTTATCCCTCTACTCTGCTGGCACCCTGCCTCTATTCCTGATGAAGTGCTTTTGCCCAAATCGTCGATTTTCCTGCTCCTTGGATGCTGCCTGACCTGTGCTTTTCCAGCACCACTCTAATTTAGACTGTGGTTTCCAGCATCTGCAGTCCTTTTTTTAACCTGTTCCACAGACCTCTCAGGCAAGTAACCGGATCGTTTCTTTCCCAATTGATGGACAAATATTGGCCAGTAGAACTTCCCTACACATGTAAATAATACCATTGGATCTCTTGGATCCATTGAAAAGGATAAACAGGGTCATGTTTGAAAGATTGCAGCTTGTTTTTTAATAAAGTACACTGTTTCTTCTATAGAGGCGTTACAATGATTATTGGTGTTTTTCTGCATAACCTACACAAACCCCAGTATGACTCCTAGTCAAAATCTGGCAATGTGACTGCTGGACTCTGAGCTTGCTCCATTCTAGGTTTTCATCTGTCATGTTTCAGTGCCTGTATTTTCAGCTGTTGTCTATGTTGGTCCGTTCTGTTGCATTGCTTTTCAAAAGGGAAAATTTGAGTCTCGATACTAAGGTCTCAATGCTGAGCTGCAATACTGATAATCCTGTGCTGGAAGATTTGAGGGGATTTAGTTAATCCTCAAGTGTCAAAAGGGAATGGTTAGATTGTGTAATCCAAGATAGCAGCAGTTGAGTAGGCTAGTCCACTCTGTCTGCTTTTCTTTTTCCTTGATCTCTTCCTTTTTTTTGGTTTATTTCTACTTACCTTCTGGAGAAAGCTCTGTCACGGAGACAGTGACCATCACAGCTTTGCCGGGTCCAGAGTTGGCAGCAGCTGGGGGTCCAGAGTGGAGAGTTTTGCGGTTGACAGCTTGTTGTGATCTGGAGCATGGCAGCAGCTGGAGACCTGGATCAGGACTTTGACAGTCGGAGATTGAGCTCAATGTAGCATCTGTGGCAATGGTGGGGAGAGTAGGCAGACTGAGGTCTCCTGGAGAGTGGACCAAAATGGAGGAGATCAAGCCCTTGGAGGGAGTGTGAACTCAGCATGGCTAAACACTTAAAGACAGAATTTTTAACTTAGTACTAAGAAGGACTGTAATATTTAACTCTGTTTCTTTATTTCCATACTTTGTGTCTGTACTATTGTACTGCGGTACCTTTGTATCTATAATGATGCCAGGAATGGCAACATTGTACACCTTTCCACTGTACTTTTGTACTAGAGTACATGTGACAAAGTAATCTAATTCTAAATTTGGATTACATCTTGGTTATTGTGTGAATGTTTCTTGCCGCTTGTCAGCCCAGGTCTTGTTGCATTCGAACGTGGTCTGCTTCAATACCTGAGGAATGGTGAATAGTGCTGAACATTGTGCGATCTTTGGTGAAAATCCCCATTTCTGAACTTGTGGTGGAGGGACAGTCATTGAAACTGAAGATGGTTGAGCCAAGGACACTACCCTGAGGAGCTTGTGCAGAAATACTCTGCAATTGATATGACTGACCTCCAACAACTGCAAGCATCTTCTGATGTGCGAGGTATGACCCCAACCAACAGAAGAGCCCCCCCCCCCCAATTCCGACTGACTCCAGCTTTGAGAGAGCTCCCTTGGTGCCACAATTGGTCTGAGGCAACCTTGATATCATGTGGAGTTACTCTCCTCTTGTCAGCTCTTTTGTCCATGTTTGGACCAAGGTTGTAGTGAAGTCAGGGGCTGAGTGGCCCTGGCAGAATCCAAACTGAGCGTCAGTGAGCAGGTTACTGTGATGCAAGCACCATTGGTGACACCTTCCATCACTTGACTGATCATTTGAGAGTTGACTGATCAGATGGTAATTGGTCTTGCCTCTGCTTTCTGCCCATGCGCAACAGTGCCAAGTGTTCACTCAGTAACTTTCTATGTAGTATGTGAAAGCGACTGAATTGGTCGTGCTGTGAATTGAGCACGCATACCTCACTGCTGTGTGCTGATACTTGGTGGTAGTTGATTGGGATACCAGTAAGAGGATTGTAGCAACTACATTCTTCGGGGAGTGCAAATTGTCAAAACTGTCAGGTGAAAAACTGAAGATCTATAATTTCTCAAAGGATTCACTGTTCAGAACAAATTTGAGCTCCTGTCCTGAAATGAGTGAAACCAAAAACCTTGCAAGTTAGACCCCAAAATAAACTTAGTTTCAAATTTCAGTTTCTTGGATCAGCATGGCCGACTCTGTTCTTGGCTCGAGCATTTCGTCCCTGCTTGAGTGGCAGCAGTACTACAATGAGCCACCTTCCTCTTTCAACAAGCCAAAATTAAACCCCTCACACTAATTTATGCAAATTGAAGAAACAGCTTAGCAGCTGTTCAATTCTAGTACTGTTGACTGACTGCCCTTGATTTCCAGAAACTTCTGTGCGTGCAGAATAGTGTGTGACGGGATCATTTGCAAGGCAGAAATGTCTTATAGTATCAAATGTTAGTGAGGGAGTGCAAAATTCAGCGGGTTAACCAATGCACAGACATCTTTAGGTTGTACTGAGTTGTTGATTTTTGCAGTGTCAAAAATGTCTGTTTTTCTTGGACTGAATGCAAGGGTTATTTGCAACATGTGGAATTGAGATTGAACAGGCTAGGACTTATACCGCTCAAAAAAGAAAGGTGACCTGGTAGGAGTGGTTTGATGGATTAGTCATGACAAGATACTTTATCTTGTGGTGACCAGGTGAAGGACCATAAGTATAAAGCAGCCATGAATAAATGAAATGGGAATTTAGAAGAAAGTTTCTTTTTAAGTTGCAAGTTGTTAGAATGTGGAACTTGCCCCCATAGGGAGTCAGACAAAAAGTGTAGATGCAATTTACGGGAAGCTAGATAAATGAAAGCGAAAGAAACAGATTTCCTGATATGTTCCACCACCTGGTTTATCTACCTTACTGTAATTTTGTCAGTACATATCCTTGTTCCTTTTCCTCTTATGTACAGGCCTAGTTTTCTTTTAGATGCATTGATATCGTTACCCTCAATAGCTTCTAGTGGTCATGAATTCTACAACCTTGTCATTGTTTGGTTAATTTTTCCCTATTTCTCCATTGAATTGATTGGCAAGTATCTAATTATGGTCCAATTTGGAATTCCATTTCCACTTCTGCTCTGTCCAACTCGCCCATCATTTTGAGGAGCTCTACAAGATCACCTCTAAGTATTTATTTGAAAGGTCTGCAGCCCTGTATGGTTCAGTCTTTCCCAATAGTTTGTATTATCTCAATTCTGGTGTCATCCTTGCAAATCTATTTTGGACGCACTTTTATGTTTTTGTCCTGTTTTGAATACGCAGCCTTCAAAAATACTGTTACTCACCAAGTAGTATTTCCTTTGCAGTTGTGGGTTTGATTATCTTGACAGTTATCAGGCTTTTTGAAATTTGGATGTGATGCTAGTTAGGCTGCGTTTCCTGTTCATTCCTAGCTAGCCACCAATACAGTACTCTGGCCAGGCCACTGCAGAAGACATTGCCATGGATAGGTTGGAAAGGTGACTTTGGTCTGCAATATGGTTTGACTTCCAATGTGATAATTATTGAAAAGTTCCAAATGCATCTTTGAGTTTTTCTCAGTATTCATGCTGTTATCAGGATTGTGATGCAACTGGTAACCTTTCTAGGCAAGCAAGGTGATATCGACACTCAACATACTTTGTAATTGTGCCATTTCTCAGATGCCTGAATTAATGCGGAGTATCAAAAAGCTCCGCATGAGAGGGAAAGCCACTGGGTATTGATTCAAAGTAGTGACTGTAGAGTCTGAAAAGGTCAGATCTAAAATTAAACCGTGCCAACCACTTGTTTAAATGAGTGGATGTTGTTATATAATAAAACCGAGCCGCCCCACATCGTGCTTCTCTATATTTGATTTGAAATGGTTTGTTCTGCTCTGCATTTAGCTAACCTATCGCTAAATCTGAAAGTAAACAGAGCTAATGGGTATTTAATTCTTGCAGTCAAATGTCAGGTTGTTCCTGATTTACCTGGAGCCATACCAAGAACAGAATTAAAAGGGAACAGTATTGTTTAGAGATTGCAAGATCCTATCTTGCCACAACAATAATGGCATGTGTAGTGTAACTTGAATCATTTTGATATTTTCATTTTAATAACTTGCTTCCATGCTAACTGATTTGTTTTTGTATGCTTATTTAATTACAAAATTCCTTCATGTTCATGCATGTTTTTGTGTCTGCAGTATGCTAAGCTTCATGTCATGTAGTTTTGGCAAACATCCAACCAAAGTCCTGAGTTGCCAAGTTGTGTTTTCCAGTTCCAGTGATGGGGTGCTGTGAGGAGTTAGTAATTGTGCTCTGTGTGCGTGGGTGGAGTGGGAGCAGGGGGAAAATGGAGAGCTGTTGCTGTCCTTTCGAACTGCCTAAATTCCTCTTTCAAAACAGTTTCTGTCACCTCGTTGGGAGATAGGCAGTGAAAGGACCTCATTATTAAATTGCTGTTTTTCCTACTCCGCTGTTTTCACCAAAAATTACATGTCTGGAACAGTGAGTTTTGACACCGGGTTATAGTCTAACAGGTTTAATTGGAAGCACTAGCTTTCGGAGTGCTGCTCCTTCATCAGGTGGTTGTGGAGAAGATGATTGTAAGACACAGAATTTATGGCAAAAGTTTACAGTTGTGATGTAACTGAAATTATATATTGAAAAAGGCCTGGATTGTTTAAGTCTCTCATCTTTTAAAATGACAAACAGTCCAGGTCTTTTTTCAATATATAATTTCAGTTACCTCACAACTGTAAACTTTTGCCATAAATTCTGTGTCTTACAGTCTTCTTCTCCACAACCACCTGATGAAGGAGCAGCACTCCGAAAGCTAGTGCTTCCAGTTAAACCTGTTGGGCTATAACCCGGTGTTGTGATTTTTAAACTTTGTACACCCCAGCTAACCCAAGTGAAAAGCCATAGCTCCTCACGCAGCATGTTTGAAATTTGCCATGTTCCGGTTTCTGAAACCAGCTTGCAGGCTTATCTCAAAACAAGAGTTGGCGTGGTGAACCTTTCTGCAAAATGGCTCGAGCACAGCGCTGTCTAGAACCAGTACATGGGGAGGTACCTGGAGGACAACCGGAACTAATGGAACAGAACTTCCAAGATTTGGTGCTTATGGAAGAGAAGGGAATATCAATCAGACTTCCCCTGATATCTCAACCTTTTTGAATACCATCCCCTTTGGACTGCTACTGTAGTTTAAGCTGTTTGTTTCTTCTCCCCATCTCATTAAATTTCAGTATTGTGGGAGAGTTAAATGAAATTCACAAATATGTGACTTTCTTTTTGAAAGAAAAGAAACTAATTGACTTTTGGCTTAAAAATTTCAATGCAAGTAAATATCAAAACTTAGCTATGCATTTATAAAATTGTATAAATGATGCCAGATATTCCTTAACGATTGGTTTAAATTCATAAAGTTATATAATTTTTTTGTGGTCCTGTTAGTTGAAATTAATACGAATGTTTAAGCCCTTTCCTGCTTCATGGTGATATTTCTAGATTTTTTAATGTATCTGAACAGGTTGATTTTCTGATGCATCTATGGAGCAGTTGGGGCTTGAACCCAGGCCTTCTGGCGCGCACTGGCATTACCACTGCACCACGAGAGCCCCTTGGGCAATATTTTCCCATGCCAACAGCTGCCCTGAAGCTGTAATTTGTGTTGAACATGAGCTGGTTTTACGGCATGTGAGGTTTTGCCTTTACATTTAAATAAACAGCATCTTGGTCATTGATGGAACTGTTTGATCCATTGCTCTGAGCTGGACTAGATATATGGTCTGGGGTCAAAAGAATTGCTGCGATTGCTGTCTAACTTTGCCTTTTTCCCCCTCGTTATCCAGACTCCATCCGACGATGTTGTCCTAGTATCTTCTAAATACAAGCAGATGTATGAGTGCAGGCTACCAGCTCAAGCCCTGAAATTTCAGCAAGAAGCTGAAGATGAGACGCAATCCTACTCTGGGCTAGGGATCTCTGAGCTATTGAAGCCGATGCATGCAGCACCTTGTCTTGTAAAGGTGAGGGTCTCGTTTTGGCAAAATGAAGTTAAATGTTTGTTGCTTTAAGTGAATATCTATTCTTTTTAAATCTGTGTCTATTAAGTAATTCTCTAGTCTTGCTGGTGTCCTTGCCCTCTTCCCAAGCAATTGAATTGTAAGAGCAAAGTTGTGCAGCACTAATGTCATAATACGTAGTATTTTTAATTGCTGTTTGAACAGATGCCTTCTCTCTCATCAAACTCTCTTCCACCGAACTCTTCCCCAATTTTCTTCACCTGGGGGATTTGCCATTTGCCGTGATACAATCCTGGCTCTGCAGACCCTGCGGTAGCTCTTCCTATTGGCTATTTTACCTGCAGGTTTGAAGCATTAAGTTTAGCCATGACCTAAGAGACCCCTACAATGTCCATGTATGCTTAAATCTACAACAACGACCAGGATTGGAAATCCTTTCCCTTTTCTTGAAAAGTTTCTCGTCCTTTTTTTTTTTGCTGGAGAATTTTCTTTTTGCCCTTTGGCTGATGATGGACTCCTGAATAGACCAGGGGTCAAACAAGAGATCCTTGATATCTGATGGTGAGGTTTACCAACTGCATTGTAGGATCGTGAACACTGCATGTAATTAGGGCTGTAACTCTTCCTTTGTGCCAGTGTACTGCAACCTGTTTCTGTTTTGTGTAACTTTCCAAGACCGTATTCAAATGTGAATTATTGTAGAGAGGCACATAGTGGCAGAAGTTGAAACCAGGGCCTAATCTCTTTTCAGAAGATGGATGTTTTACTTCACTAACACAATCATTATGTTTCCACATTAGTCCTTTGATTTGAGAAGATTGCTAAAAATGGTTTCTGGTAGTCTTGCATGTAGAACAACAATTGCAAATGGAGCCCAGCACATTGGCTTCTGCGAGCTGGCGGTGACTAGGTAATGAACTACACCATAAAATGTTAATTCCTACCCTATCCTCCAGTCTTCCAAATGTTGAAGTAGTAAGGAAAAGGAGCAACTAAACTGAAACAAAAGTAATGCTTTATCGACCGGGAAAAATATGACACTGTCCCATTCTTTTCCAACTAAAGTTACTGTGTTTTTGGTTTGGTTAAATTGCAGTTCGTTGTCAAATCTGTTTCATTGTTGGAGCTTGTTTTTCTTTGTTTACTTATAGACCAAAGACTGGTGGACATATGAATTTTGTTATGGCCAACATATCAAGCAATATCACACAGAAGGTAAATAAAAAATGCTTTTGTTAATATAATGTTGGATTTGGGTTGTTTGTAACTTCTCACTGGACTATGTTGGCTCTCAACTTTTCACATTCCCCCTCCTGCATTTTCTGAAACTTATTAGCACTAGAGGTGCTATATTTTCAAGCTGACTGCTATGATATTGACTCAGACCCCTTGGCATCATGGTAGCCTACATACTTACCAACACACTTAAACAGCAATTAATGAAGCGAAAGGATCCATTAGATACTACCAGTAAAACTAACATTGTTTACAACGTGCCATGCAAGATCTGTTTTAAAAAAAAACTACATTGGACAAACAAGCAGGAAACTTGCCACCAGGGTGCATGAACACCAACTAGCCACCAAAAGACATGACCCACTATCACTGCTTTCCATACATACAGACAAAGAAAAACACCACTTTGACTGGGACAACACACACATCCTAGGACAGGCAAAACAAAGACACGCACAAGAATTCTTAGAGGCATGGCATTCTAACCAGAACTCCATCAATTTAGATCCCGTCTACCTTCCCTTGGGGAGAAAAAAGAACTGGAAATGACATCACCCACCTTAAGAAACCAATACCTATAAATAGAGAGGTGGGACATACCACCAGCACTTCACTGAAGACTCTCACTGATGCTGTTACCTAGTCATGGTGACGAAACATCTGAAAACAAAGCTTCCAGCTCAGCGAGCGAGCTTACTTCTATACTTACCATCAACTTGAGCTACAAATCTTCTCAAAAGCTGTTGATCTTGTAAAACTGATCCAATTCCATTCTAGTGCAAAGCTGGTGTTCTACTTCCCTCTAACTTTTCTTAATTGGCGAGACTTACTGACAAAACTTGCACCCTTGTACTGAAATAAGCAGCTACAGGAGTTTGTAGCATTCTTGTATTGGTACTGGTCTTGGAGAAATAGCCACGAAGTCAAAACTTAACCAAAATCACAAAAATCATATATTCAGAATATTTAACATGTGTGCTGCCCACAGAAATGAGATTCAAAATATTTCTCTATAGTTAGGATATTCCCACTAATTTGGGTTGACTATAAACCAGTACAGCTCCCATATTTTTGACTGTTGTTGCCTGTGCAGAGAAATGGATATTTTACCTTCCCATTGCCAGCCTTACTCCCCAACCCATGTCGGCAATTGAAATGGTAGGTATCAACCTATCCCTGTCCTCCAGGTAAAGTTGCCCTAATCCCTTGGAGATGTTTGCACTAGGAACGTCTATATTATAATGCAAGCAATAATTGTAATAAAAGTGTGATTTTTCAACTATTTGTCTTCACTTTACTGTGTCAGTGCATATGCCTGATGCTGCTCAGCAGACTCTAACTCGAAGTAAATTTGTTTTATTTTATGAAAGTGTCTGTACTACATTAAGGCTGCCATTGTACAGCTTGTTGACAAATCACTGCATCTGCAGTGTTGGTCAGGGCCTGTTTATGCCGAGAGATTTCTGGCCTGAAAGCTTTCCTAAAGTTAGGGATAATGTTTTAACAGGCCAGCAATGTAAAAACTGTAATACTGACCTCTTAACAGGTGAGTTGAGAGATCAGGCAAGAACTTAATGGTGACTGAAGGCAAAGCACTGAATGCAAACGAGTAACATAGTAAGGAGCTGCCTCCAGAAGGTGAACTCTGCTGCAGGAGTCATTCTGGATTGACATGCGATGTTAAAGCGCTGCTGACATTGCCAGCTCTAGAATGTAAATGCAGTGTTCGTTTTGCACTGCATGCAGTTCTCAACATTTTTCCTTTCTTTTCAAGACAGAGTTTGCATTTTAGCTTTAATTTTTTTGTTGTGCTCAGATTCTGAAGTTAAAGGAGATGTGATGTATCTTGGGTTTTATGAATCTGAATTTGACTGGAACAATGAAACTGCCAAGGTAAGGATGAATTCCGATCATAGGTAGGCTAGTCTGATGTCAATCTGCTGCAGGTCCCAAAAGATCAATGCTTTAAGTAAATGCTGTTCGTGCTGTCCTTAGCCAATTTGCTTTGGCTGTTAATCTTACATCAGTTGAGTGATTAACTCTGTGGTTTTATTTTCACTTTTATTTTAAGCTGAATTTCTGAGGTTTGAACAAATCTAGACACTGAATGGTATGTGTCAGCTGTGGCTCAATGGTAGCCCCCTCACCTCAGTCAGAAAGTTGTGGGTTCCAGTCCCACTCTGGAGACTTGGCACTTCAGTGAAGTATTGTGTTGCACCATGGGAGGTGATGTCTTTCAAATGAGACGTTTAAACAAAATCATACTTGCTCCCTTCTGTAGACATTAAAGATCCCATGATGTTAGTCAAAGAAGAGTAAGGAAGTTTTCTTTAGTGGCCTGACCAGTGTCCACCTCTATCCACCAACTTCACTAAAACTGATTATCTGGTTGTTTCTCATTGCTGTTTATGGGACCTTGCTGTGCGCAAATTGGCAACCGCATTTCTTTACAATAACAACTGCACTTCAAAAGTACTTCATTGGCTATAGAACATCCTGAGGCCATGAATGGCGCAATAAAATGCAAGTTTTTTTCCCCACATATATAGTTCACCATTGCAGCATTGAATTGTGCGCAAATATCTATCTCTGATTTCCTTGCCTTAATAAATAGAAGCTATGCATTTTTGTTTTTGCTCTTTCTCGAGTACTGCAAGCCCATGGGACTGAAAGGTAAGATCATAGGGCAGTGCAATTGCAGCATTTTAATGCCTGGGCAGGTTTTACCTAATTTCTGTTTCATGTGGATATGGAGAATGACTGCTTGACAGAAATTTTGCAATTTTTTAAAAGACAAAATTCCCTCTGTCAAATGCTGAGCTAAAAATAAAGTGAAATCTTGCAGACGCTGGAATATATGAAATGAAAGTAGAAATGCTGGAAGTGCTCAGCTGATTAGCTTGCATCTGTGGAGAGAATAGCAATTCAATGTTTCTGGTTAGTGACTTTTTTAGAACATTATTGATGAGCGTTCTTCAACCTGAAACATTTAACTCTGTTTCACTCTGCACAGATTCTGCTTGACCTGTTGAGTATTTCCAGCATTTTCTGTTTAAATATTAAGCTAATCTTCCAGCGTTACCTTCTTTCGGTCAACAGCTAATCGATACTTTCTCATTCAGGCATTGTAATTAGCTAACTTTTGAAATGCAGTTTCATTTTTTAAAAAAGTGCATGATATTTGATGTCAAAGGTGTAAAAGCTTTCAGAATATATATATCTGATACCTTTTAATATTTTACTTCCTGCCTTCAGCCTGCAAATTTCAAAAATGTTGCATTAATTTGAAGTGACTCAACCTCCTGTTTCATTTGTAGGCATAACTGTGTTATTGTGTCAAACATTGTTTTATTGCTTGGGTAAGTGACCTTGTTGGCTCACGAATTAAACTAACAAGTCATTTGAGCCATATAGATGGAAAGTGCGAGGCTTGGTCTTCGATCTTAATTGACTTGCCTGATGTCAGTCAGAAGACGTCAGTCAGAAGACGTAGCCTTTGAGTTGGAAAGAGTAAATTGACCCGGGTTCCAATCGCTATGTATCCCAGCTGCCAGAAGCATGGATGTTGGCAGACTTAATTATGTTTCCTCCTGCTGCTCTGGTTGAATAACCTGTTTGAAATTTGTGAACCCGCATGTGAGAAATTATCACTTGATCAGCTCATGGAAGGTTGCTGGTGTCAATTGAATTTTACATCATAAAGGGGCAGAGAAAGGCCAATTATATCCAATGCGGTTTGCTTCCATTGTCACCCTGATGTGTTTTTTATCATCCATGGACCATTGGCACTTTAGGAGTTGAATGCATTTTTTTTCAGTTTATAGTTTTGAAACCTCAAGTTTATATACTTTTTAAGAATTCCCTTTATTTGCAGGCTTCAAAGCAGCATAAGTTGAAAAGATACCATAGTCAGACTTATGTAAATGGATCCAAATGTGACCTCAATGAAAAGCCAAGGGAGGCTGAAGTAAGGGTAAGTTTACAGGCTCTTCATCCTAGAAACTAACTGAAACTGTACACTTCAATCCAGGCAGCCCATTGTTTGAAGTGTTGAAACGCAGAAATTGCCTTAATTTAGTAAAGGCTTCCTTTCCAGTATTGATTGAAAAGTCAGCACTGCAGCATTCTGTTATTGCCAGTTAAGGTGAGGGGGTGGGGGGAAATGGAGCATTCATCCTAATGTATGGGTTCGCAATATGTTGCTGAGCAAAAGGAAATTAACCTGTGGGGTACTTGATGAAACACCGTAGACAGGTATAGCATGGTTTCAATTGTTTGTCTCAGCAGCATGTCTTGACTGTGACTTTAGCTGGTCTCCATTGTATCAGTGTGGCATTCATTAAGGAAATACATTAATCTAGTGGTTACTGTATTGAAGAGAGGACCCAGAAGTGAGGTTTAAATCCCATCAATTTGTGGCTTGGTGCCAAGAGCATAGTTATGGGAATGATTGATTTTTAAAAAATTAAAAACTTCAACTGTTTCACTAATATCCCTCCAAGAAACCATGCCACCCTTATCCAGTTCTGCCCACGTGACGCTTTTGGTTGACTTGTGCTGCTCTTGAGGGATCTATAAGTGGGAATAAATACTGCTTTGATCCTGTCATCTACACCCCAGTAAATTAACTAACTTGTTTCACATCAGCTGGTGTTGTAGCATGCATGAGTAATCACTGCAGTAAACTGCTTGAACTTGTCTGTTTGAGCTGTCCATTAAGACTTCCATTCCAGCAGTGTAGCTGGATTTCAGCCAAAACCTTCAAGTTGCAAAGCTGCTTTTGTACATTTTTTTTTTGTCACAACTCTTCAGTATGAAAGATAATCTAGGCTTCTACATAAAACTCACTTGTGCAGCAAGTCCCCTGCGTCTTGCTGTTTGCAAATGTTTTTGCTTGTATTTCCTCTCTCGTAGATCGAGACCTGTAGGGAATAGAGAAGAAACACAAACATGTGCAAACAGCCTGATGTTTGCTCCTGCAAACTAAGCTAATCACAATCTGTTTAAAGTAGTGTCATTGTGGATTAATAGCATGCTACTGCTTTGCAGGACTAAGTCTCTGATCGTGATTAGTTTAAGATGATCTGAAATAGCTGGGAGTCCAATACTAGAGTAATATAGATGTAACTGCAACATAGTAAGTGTAGATTCACTGACTGGCCTTTGTTTTCCTTGGGCAGTGCTAGTTCCTTTATGTAGTGCTATACCTAAATGTTCCATGTGGTGTCACTAATTGCATGTGTGACTAGCACTCTGCAAAGCTGCAATTGTATAATTTCAGTGGAAAAGGAAGCAGCCCTTTAAGGAGGTACTACATTATTTTTAAGAGTAACACTTTAAAATGGTTCAATTTTTCGGTCAACTAGGGAAGACTTGACCAGCATATGCCACCATCTGTTTCATCTCCACGTGCTCTATAGTAGATTAGATTAGATTACTTTACAGTACAGTGTGGAAACAGGCCCTTCGGCCCAATAAGTCCACACCGACCCGCCAAAGCGAAACCCACCCATACATTTGCCCCTTACCTAACTCTACGGGCAATTTAGCATGGCCAATTCACCTAACCTGCACATCTTTGGACTGTGGGAGGAAACCGGAGCACCCAGAGGAAACCCACGCAGACACGGGGAGAACATGCAAACTCCACACAGTCGCCTGAGGCGGGAACTGAACCCAGGTCTCTGGCGCTGTGAGGCAGTAGTGCTAACCACCGTGCCACCCACTGAAGCTTGCTTAAAGAAAGGAACTAGAGTTTAATGGAACATAGAAAAGTACAGGACAGGACAGGCTCTTCAGCCCAGAATGTTGTGCCAAGGATTATTCCTAATCTGAAATAGAATAACCTAACCTATGCCCCCCTCAATTCACTGCTGTCCATGTGCATGTCCAGCAGTCGCTTAAATGTCCCTAATGACTCTGCTTCCACCACCACCGCTGGCAACGCATTCCATGCATTCACAACTCTCTGCATAAAGAACCTACCTCTGATGTCTCCTTTATACCTTCCTCCTAATATCTTAAAACTATATCCCCTCTGGCTATCCATGCACCTCATTACCTTGTATACCTCGATCAGGTCACCTTTTTTTCCCTCCTCCTCCTCTCCAGAGAGAAAAGTCAGTTTAGTCAACCCCTCTTCGTTATATCTTATGATTTTGTTTTAATATATCGAAGCATCCATGTATCATCTCTTGGGACGTAGAATCCTATAGGTAAATTGGGGCGCTATGAGAAGGAAGCCATGATATTGTTTGGCGACAGTTTCCATAGAATAGCTTCTCAATGGAAATCCATGTTTGGTCCTTTTTTAATGACCTCTTAGTCTACATTTTTGTTAAAACTCATTTTTCTCTTTTTTGACTACATTTCCCTCCTAAATAATGCCCAACATATGCTGTACCCCTTTCAAAAAGCACCTGATTTGCACTTCTGCAGCTTCAGCCTACAATGTCCACACTTGCTGATTTGGACACTGGCTTCCTGCATTCTTTCACTTCTCTCCTCTACCCTTAGAAAATATTGGCATTTTTAACAGTGTATAAAGTGCTGGTGAAAATAGTCACTGTTGATAGTCCCTAGCAACAACAGTGAATTGTCATGATTTTCGATAACAGGAACAACTCCATTAAGAAACCTACCCAGGAGAGCTGGGAAATGTCATTGAGTCCCCCCGAGAAAAGGATCCTAATGTCTTCCAAATTGGCAGCCAACCAATCTCGGCCTCAGAATACAGTATGTGGAATTTCTCCTTGACGTGCCTGGATTTTGGGGAGACCTTGAAATGAATTGCTTCGAAGGCAGGGGAGTTATTGATCATGTTGATGGGTAAATGACTTGGGCCATTCCTATGCTAACAAAATGTTCTATTTTCTTTTTACTACTTGTATTCTTAATAGTTTATGTGCGAAGAAGGATCTGGGGATTACATAGCTCGAGTGGATGAACCTCAGTCATGTAATTACGTGCTAACCATACACACCACTCGGATTTGCCATCACCCTTACTTGCGCCCTGCTGTTGTTTCCAAGCCTCAACCAATTAAATGCCAACCTGCCCTCAGCCCAGAACAGTACGTAGAGTATGTCAAGGCCCAAGTCAGTAAGTACTAAAATTTTAATATCTTCAATCAGCAAGGGTGAGCTAATGATGTGTGCATGATTAGACCTGTACTGACACCAGTATTTTATGCATGATTGTATTTCCTTATGAAGGTATAACTGTAATGGCCTTGTTTCTAACGAAATTTAGTATTCTGATAATCCATGACTTTTATCTGTCCTACACTAATGCTTCATGTCCTTAACTTTGGAACCAAGCAGGAAACAATGGTTGGACATTAGTAACATTTACATCTAATCTAAAGTTAATGAAGTAACATTTAAGGTGGTGAGTGTATGGGATATGTATCCGGTTCACTCATTGCTCTCCCCTCCTTCACAATCTCAATTAAATTTGTATGTCACTTGCTGACCTTGCAGAAGACTCTGTCCTCTCTGTAAAGGGACCTTGGCTTTTCTCTGTTTGGGCTTGGGATGCCTGTTGATTTCTATTAAGGGAAGGTGCCTTATCAGCTGACACAACTCCTAGTGGAGTTGTTTGCTGCCAGGTCTGGTTAACAGGACCTTGGCTAAAGGTTATGGCAATAGACCTAAAAAGAGCGGCCTCTTAATGTAAATGCTACAAATAAGAAAATGGGGGGGGGGGGGAAGATGTGAATCCAGATGAGATGAGGGTATTTTTTAATGTTGAATGCTACTTTTTTACATTTCTTCTCAAAAAGCTTCAAATCATTATTTTTAAGATTGATTCCAGTGAGCAACAACAATATATCCGTAAATGGTGATTCAATGATGGGTTGAAGCAAAACAAATCCCCACCTGAGTTTTAAATAATTGCCCTTCTGATGTATTCTGCTGAGGTGCTGCTGATTAATGTTTCACTCCAGTTACATGTACAGTATATGTCCACTTGATAGTCCTGACTTCCCTCCAGTCCAACTGGATTTTTGTTTTGTTAAATTGTATCTTGCCCACCAGTACTAAACCAATCTCTCAGGATTGTTGGTCGTATTTTCAGGTGGACATTTGCATTCTGGGTTGTAACCTTGGTCTGATGTGCTTTGTTACTTAGTACTGCTTTATGGGAAATGGGTTCCTTGAGTAGTCTTTTTATAAGCCTTTTGTTTTAAACCATTTAGTACTCTCCCATCAATGACTAAAGGTGAACCACACCCATAAAAGTTTGAAATCTTTGATCTTTTAAACTCACCAGCTTCTGGTCTGATTTGAAATAAATTGCTGCTTCTGATTTTTGACTCTGGGACACTGGCTCTTCAGATTGAAGCAGTGTGTGTTTTGGCCTTTTACTAATGTTAATATCCTTTTAGAAATGCATTCTCAATGAGACATTCCCGACTTGTTACATCTGCTAGTTTTGCTGTAAGCAGTTGGTGGTCAGGGGCAATCTAAGGCCATAGTTTCTCAACTGTTTGCCTAAAAAGCAGCAAAATCTTTGTGAAAAATCAAACTGTGATTCTTCGAATGGTTCATTGTATAGGAACATCGGAGCAGGAGTCAGCTATTCAACCTGTGGAGTCTGCTTCACCATTCTAGATCATAGCTGAGCTACCTCAACACCACATCACCTGTGTGATCCACATACCCATGATGTTCATAACGAGAAACTTTTCAATCTCGATCTTGAATTTATCTAATCACGGAGCTTCAATGGCCCTCTGGGAGAGAGAATCCCAACGATTCACCACCCTCTGTCACTGAATTATTATTGGCACAGAAGGGAGCCATTTGCCCCATTATGCTTGTACTGTCTCTTCAAACACGCCCTGGCATTAATGCCAGTTTGTTCCTTGAATGGACTCTGCCTCCTTCATATTATCCAGACCTGAGCGACTTGTATCAATTTTCCTTTTCCTTAAATCGCCCTTGTTTCTTTTGCGCATCACTTTGAATTCATGCTCTCTCGTTTCTTTTTGTGAGCTTCTCCCGATCTGCTCGGTGATTTTGAATATATTTTTCTGAAATCTCCTTAACTGCCTTCTCTCTAAGGAGAGCCGTTGCAGCTCCTTCAGCCTATCCACATCAACGTTTCTCATTCTTGGAACCATTCTTGTAGATCACTTCTGCACACTCCACTGCATTTACATCTTTTCCATAAAGTGGCACCCAGAGCCATACACTGTACTCCAGCTGAGGTCTAACATGTGTCTTGAACATATTCAACATCACCTTCTGCTCTTGTACTCTATACTCTCTCTTAATGAAACCTAGAAATAGGTTTGCTTCATTAACCGTTCTCGCCACCTTCAATATGTTCACCATTCCCTCTGCTCCTGCACCCCCTTCACAATTGTACCCTCCCTAAGTTGCAGTCTCTCCATTGTTCTATACTATTGCACCAAATGCAAATGTGATACTGAGGTCCATAGGTTCACTGACTAGTAGCTGTGAGATTAAATAACTGTCAACTAATTGAGGTAATCTATCTCCATAAACTAGTTTACAACAGCCTCAAACATGACAATTGAAGGAAAAGAGGGGGTACATGGAGTGCAGTTGTTGATTGAAAACATTTTTTGCAATGATTTCAGTACTGATAACTTTTCTCTCCTCTCTTTCTTTTCCCCCCCCCCCCCCCCCCCCCCCCCCCCCGCGCACAGCTGATACCAAACGCAAAGTAGAAAAAATCTCTGAGGAGTTGAAAACCTTGGATGAAATGTTGTTGAAAGACCAAAATGCACAGACTGATGAAGAGAAAGACCTGACTCAGGAATCTGAAAACCAAACTGAGGAGCTTTCAGACACTGGTGAGAATGTATTGGAATTGGAAGGTATGGCTATCTCCACTTTCTGTAACCATACAAAAAGCATACAAGCTGATGTTTTGCATCCCAAAGTGTGGGCTGAAATCCTCCCATTTGTTCAGAAGTTGGCTCTATTTGGGATAAAGAGGGTGGTATATGATACAATGCAAGTCTAATGTTTGATGGGTTGGGGAAAGTGAGAACTGCAGATGCTGGAGATCAGAGTTGAGAGTGTGGTGCTGGAAAAGCACAGCAGGTCAGGCAGCATCCGAGAAGCAGGAAAATTGCCGTTTCAGGCATGAGCTTTTCCAGCACCACACTCTCGACTAATGTTTGGGTATGTGGTATCAGCATTTAATTGTAAGACAAAGCTCGCAAAGTATCAGTAGACACAACTATCACAGTGGGCTGAAAGTTGAGTGCTGTAGGTTCCTCTGGGAGACTTATTCAGTGTTGCTCCTGCTCTGAGTGGTTGTCTTGTTCATGCGGCTTGCATCCCATGTTACTGTTGGAGATGGGAGAGGGGACAGCAGAAGATCTTGCTGTATTTTTCCAATTCTCCCTTGATATGGGGAGGTATTCAAGGACTGGTGATGGTAAATATAATGCCCTCATTCAAACAATGAGAAAGCCTTCCTGCCTACTGCAAGTTAGTTAATTTAACATTGTGTTGGATTAGATTTTAGAACAAAGAATCAGCAGGCATTTAAGTTTGTTGAGGAAAGCCAGCACAGGTTTGTAAAAGGTGAATTGCACTTGACTAATCTAATTGAAATTAAAATTACAGATGTCGAAAGCAGGGACTGCACTGTAGATCTCAATGATGCTTTTGGCAAAGTACCACTTAAAACATTACTGAAACAAATTGTGCCTCTTGGTGTATCAAAAGTTTGACATCAGCTCTGAAAACAGCGCATCATAAGTGGCTGTTTTTCAGACTGGCGGAATGGCAACTATGAGCATGATAGCAATCGACTGCAATAAGCTGATAGGCTAGCCAACCAAAAAACCCCAAAGAACTGCTGATGCTGGCAACCAGAAACCGAAATCGTGGGAAAAACTCTGGCCTGGCGGCATCTGTGGACAGAAGTCTGTTCTGAAGGAGGATTGCTGGACCAAAACATTATCACTACTTTCTCTCCCCAGATGCTGCCAGCAATTTCTGTTTTTGATAGGCTAGCAAAAGTAGAGAAGAGTAGGTGGAGTTCAGCGCACAATTGCAGGGTGATGCGTTTTTGCAGAAGGCGGTTAAAAATAGTTCCAAAGTGTGCAGTGACAGAGTAACCTTGGGATGCACAAGCATTGACCATTGAAGGTAGCAGGAAATATTGAAATAGTAATTAGCAAAGCACATGAGCTCTCCGCCTTCTAAACCTCAGTAGGTAATACAAAAGCAGGGATGTTATGCTTATCCTTCATAAATCTCTGGCTCAGTCTGAGCTGGGATAATGATCCAGTTCTGGTCATAACCCACTAGGTCGGATCTGAGATGTGCTAGAATGGTTTCGGGCATGAGAAATTTTAGCTACAAGGTTAGGCTGACCAAGCTGGGATTGTTCTCCTTGAGGCCAAGGAGGTTGAGAGGAAAGTTAGATAAAGAATATGATAGGTTTGGGTAAGACAGACAAAAATAAACTGTTCCCATTAGCAGAAGACACTGGTTTAAGCTTTTAGGAGGGTATGTGAGGAAGAACTTCTTTTATGCAGCAAGTGGTAATGATTTAGAACTCGCTGCCTGTGAAGGTGGTGAAGAGAGAGACCGTGAATGATTTCAGAAGGATATTGGATGGACACTTGCAGGATCAGAAGGATAAAGTAAATAAATCGAATGGATTGCTCAGCAGGGCCGGCATGTACTCTGATCAAATAGCCTCTTGCGCTGTAACTCAGTGATTGTAATAATGTCAAATTTGTCGTCTCCTCCGATCCTCTGCCACTTCCCCATATCTAGGGAAAATTGGAAGAATGCAGCAAGATCTCCTGTTGACTCCTCTGCCATTTCCAATAGCAACCTCAGTGTTGATGTGTGATGGCTTGTTTCCACACTATCGGGATTTTATGATGACCCTGGGATGCAAACCACCCAGACCAGGCAACCACTCAAAGCATAACAAACATCCTGAGCATCTTTCCTTTTGTGTTGTCTTTTAACCAGCTGCATGCTAATATTACTGTTCTGTGCATAAATGGTAAACTTGCCAATGTTGGGTATTTGAAGTTTGAGCCAGTGATTTCAGTCTGCTGCTTTGACTCTGCTAAATTGCTGCTGGGAGTACAGCATCCTGCTTTTAGAGTGTTCATATACTCCAAAGATCTGCAGAAAATCACTTAAGATAGTACTCCTATGTCTATTTGTCTGTCATTTTTTTAATATTCAAACTGTCTCTCCGGACATCTCTCCATCTACCACCAATCTTTTGTGTTTTCTGTTTGGGGATTTGGAAGACCGTGAGGACTCATGTCAGCAGTACAGGAACTGATTCTGGTAATCCTGAAATAGAACAACAGTCATGTGTTTCGCTGGGACCAAGTAAATATTCAGTGACGAATAAACAGCCAGATCAGAAAGATGTAGTTCTGATAGAAGGTCTTTGACATGAAAGGTTATCTGTTTTTCTCCACAGTTGCTACCAGACCTGCTGTGTATCTTCATTATCATAGAATCCCTACTGTGGGGAAACAAGCCCTCTGCCCAACAAGCCTGCACTGACCCTCCAAAGCGTAACCTACCTAGACCCATTCACCTATCCTATATTTAACCCTGACTAATGCACCTAACTTACACATCCCTGAACACTGAGCAATTTAGCACGGCCATTTCACCTAACCTGCATGTCTTTGGATTGTGGTGGGAAACCGGAGCACCCAGAGGACACCCACGCCGGCACAGGGAGAATGTGCACACTCCGAACCATTTTCTGTTTTTATGTAAAATTTCCAGCATCTGCAGGATTTTGCTTTTGTGTTTTTTGTTCACTGAAATTGGAACTGAAACTGCCCCAGGTCATTTTACCAGAGGCTTGTTCTTGCTGTATGGCAGATTCACATCTTCAATCCCTTGTGCTAACTAATTGTATTGTACCCCAACAAAATCTGTGTAGTCGTTCCAACAGAAAATAGTCCTTCACTTGTGAATGTACCTACGATGAGTTTGCCGCCTTCACTTCAATCACAAAGCGCCTGTGACTATTAACTGACACAGCTGGGGTTTCTTTGAATTCCAGGAATTGAAACCTTAAATTCGCAGGAGGTAACTGAAGACGAGGATAATGGTGAGAAATTCTGGGACAAAATCAGCAAACCAGTGAGTGAGGAGGGTCCCCTTTCAGAAGAGAAGCTAGAAGAGGTATTGCAGGATTTTAAAAATCTATGTTATAGTGAGCCTTCATGTTGGGAGAGCAGTGGATTCTGTAATGATTTCTGTTAATAAACATTTTAAACTTTTGACAATGGTAGGCTGGATGTTGAAGTAGTGATACTGATTTTTGCATGCAAAGTTCTTATTTGCAAAGTACGAATCTAGTCAAAGCTATCAAAAAGCTTAGCTCTGTGCATATAATGTTCTCCTGTAATCTAGAATTTTACTATTCCAAGGGCTTGTGTCAAATCCCCAATCCATTATAATTTTAGCAAACTATAATCCTCAATATTGTTCCCTGCTTCCATATCTAAGTGATTTATAAGGTGGAGGCCTGAGGTGACTGCTACTTTTTGAGTGTGGTTTATAAATAGATAAAGATCTATTCCGATAGACAAATTTCCATTCTTCAAATTTGGGAGCATTGAATCTGGAAATACAGGGAAAAGAATGATACAAGTTTGTGTTAAAGAAGAGCACATTAAAATTCAAACTTGTCCCTTCATCATGAAACTTCTTTCCCTTGTATCGTGCTCTACTGTCTGAGTTTGGTTTATTACTTTTTGTGTAAAATTACCACACCTTGGGGGGTGGGGGGGAATAAAGTTTATTCTGGGTTTTCATAACACCTAAAGGAAGTTTTAACTACTCACTTCACAACAAGATGAGAGCTGAGTAAAAGAATGTATAAAGTGTTGAATAATCACTTCATATTTCTGCAGTGAATGTAGGCTTTGTTAAAGCCATGTGCCAAGATAAGCTCTCGTGGACCTAATCATGTTTTTTGGTATCCCTTGTCATGTTTGACACGTCATGCAGTGTGGAGTAAATAATGCAATGCACTTGGAGTCCAGTTTTCAATGTAACCCTGCATTCCATGGTGATCCAATGTATGCATTTGCCAGTATGTACCAGACGCTGTTATAATAGTTGATTCAAGCTATCACCTCTCTTTCATTGTCACTGTCAAAATCCTGGAGCTCCCTTCCTGACAATACTGTGGATGTACTTGTGCCAAGTGAACTGCAGCAGTTCAAGAAAGCAGCTCCCCACCCCATTCTCCAGGGCAACTAGGGATGGGCAATAAATGCTGACTGATGTAGTGACTCTGTCATGCTAAAAATCAATAACAACACTTCAAATTCCAGTTTGTTTTTGTGAAATTATGAAGGTTTTTACTTGTTCATAATTTACGCCTAGTCACTGGGTAAAGTATTATAGTTACCAATGCATTGGGTTAGGCATACATATCCTTTGCACTATTCCATGTGCAGCCTCGAAATTGGAAATATGCTTCACTGCCAGGGAGCAGTCTGAAATTGATATGCACTGAAAAGGGTTGGGAATCTATTCTTGAGACCCCTCAACCATAATGGCTCTTTTCCCTCAAACCTAGTACACCTGAGCATTTGCAATGCCATATGCATGTTTTAACTGAGCAAAATGCGGTAATGTTAAAGATATTGAGAGCTGGCATGTAACTTTTAATTGTCAGGTTTTTTAAGCCCTTGTTTTGACTTCTTGCAATGTTATATTCCCCCTTTTTTCTTTCAATTTATCTGTTTTAAAATGTGTCAATGCTTTTCTTTAATCTGAAATAATGCAGCACTGCTGATGCGCTCAATTTGATGGTGTTTGTCAGGATGGCTTATAGAGTCATAGAGCCATAGAGATGTACAGCATGGAAACAGACCCTTCGGTCCAACCCATCCATGCCGACCAGATATCCCAACCCAATCTAGTCCCACCTGCCAGCACCCGGCCCATATCCCTCCAAACCCTTCCTATTCATATAACCATCCAGATGCCTTTTAAATGTTGCAATTGTACCAGCCTCCACCACATCCTCTGGCAGCTCATTCCATACACCTACCACCCTCTGCGTGAAAATGTTGCCCCTTAGGTCTCTTTTATATCTTTCCCCTCTCACCCTAAACTATGCCCTCTAGTTCTGGACTCCCCGACCCCAGGTAAAAGACTTTGTCTATTTATCCTATCCATGCCCCTCATAATTTTGTAAACCTCTATAAGGTCACCCCTCAGCCTCTGACGCTCCAGGGAAATAAGCCCCAGCCTGTTCAGCCTCTCCCTGTAGCTCAGATCCTCCAACTCTGGCAACATCCTTGTAAATCTTTTCTGAACCCTTTCAAGTTTCACAACATCCTTCCTATAGGAAGGAGACCAGAATTGCACGCAATATTCCAACAGTGGCCTAACCAATGTCCTGTACAGCCGCAACATGACCTCCCAACTCCTGTATTCAATACTCTGACCAGTAAAGGAAAGCATACCAAACGCCATCTTCACTATCCTATCTACCTGCAACTCCACTTTCAAGGAGCTATGAACCTGCACTCCAAGGTCTCTTTGTTCATCAACACTCCCTCGGACCTTACCATTAAGTGTATAAGTCCTGCTAAGATTTGCTTTCCCAAAATGCAGCACCTCGCATTTATCTGAATTAAACTCCATCTGCCACTTCTCAGCCCTCAATGGGAAATTGGTAAGACTGCCCCCTTGAACCTCAGGGAGTAACAGTAATAGAATGTTTTTGTTTATTTGTTAGGCTGACTCTAAATTGAGTGATGCATTTAAAACTGGGGATGACAACCTTCAAGATGACCAAGGTAAATAAAATTATTACTATATATCATTGAGTTAAAACCCCTGAAAATCAAAGGACAAAGCAGTCCATTCAACTTTTCTCGAGCATAGTTAAACTTGAGCTAAACAACAATATTTGAGTTGTATAATTTACGAGCTAGTTGCTTTTAAAGTTCAGTTCTGACGTGACAGTGATCTTGTAATTTTTCCATGCACCCCCACCCACTTTCTATTCAGGCAAACAGGAAGTCCAGTTCAGAATAACCCGGAACCCAGAGGATCTGCTAAAGTTGATTCGAGAATTAAAAGACCAGACTGCAAAGGTACTGATGGAACATTCCAGTGGTATTGTCATTAAATGTTGATCTTGAAGCAAGGTGGTTACCTTTTTGTAGTCATCTTTTCTTTTTTTTGTTGGTATTCTGATTTAAAAATTATAATTTGCTTGTCTGGATGTTAATGGATGACGAGATTTTGTAGCAGTTTAACCATATCCCTTTTTGTGCTAAATGGACTTGATGGAATTTATTTTTCATCCTTGTTAGCATTCATTTCAATAAATATCACACTTCTTCGCTTAGTTGCTGTGTATTCCTACAGAGGGTGTAGAGCATAGAAACAGGCCATTTGGCCCAATAAATCCACACTGATGTTTATGCTTCATTCAAATCTCCTCCCATCTTTGCTCCCCTAAGTCATCATAACCCTCTATTCCTATCTCCTTGCCCAGTTTCTCCTGATATTCATCTACTGTATACTGTTTGCTTCAATCATTCCCTTTGGGATCAAGCACTGTATTCCCACCACTCTTTTTTTGGATGAAGAAATTTCTGACTTCCCTATTGGATTTCTTAGTCACTCTCTTAATGGCCTCTACTTTATGCCGTTCCCTACCAGAGGAAACCTAGATTTTGAAACAGTGGATACAAAGGCATTCATTAATTTTAAAGGCCTTTTTGTTTGGTCATCCCTCAGCTGGCTGGCTTCCAAGTATGGAGAAACCCAGCCTGTTCCTTCCCTGATGTGTTGACTTGCATGTTTCTGTATCATCCCTGTAAACCTTCTTTGCACCCTCCCCAGTTCTTCTCGCCTTTGTAAAATATAATCAAGCTGTTCATAGTACTGTGTGTGGTCCAAGAAAGGTTCAGTACAGGGCTAGCATAAATCCCCTACTAAAAATAAAGCTTAGTTCTTGGCTTGCTGTTTTTCTGATCTTAACCTCTTCATTTGTAGTAATTGTATTCCTGTTTCAAGGTCCCTTTGTTGCTCTATCCCACCTCGATTTACCTTCCAACTAATAAGTGACCTCTTTGTTCTTCCAACCAACCTTACTTAGCTGGTTTGAACTTCTCTTGCCAATTATTTGTCCACTTTGTAAATTCATTAAAATTCTCCTGTACCTAGTCACAGTCCTCCTTGGCACCAATGTTTCCTTCCGATCGGATGTTATCTGCAAATTTAGAGACATTTTTGATCTGCAGTTCAAATCATTGATGCAAATTTGAGAATGAGTGGTACCAGCACTGATCCTTGTGGCGCACTGCTTCCCACCTGTGAAGTTGCTCTGTGCGCCACTGATTTAGAACTTGAAGCCAGCTAGCCCCTGGCTCCACGTTCACTTCCTTCGTTAGTGTTTTATAGGTCACCTTTGAAAGGCCTCTTGAATTACAACTAGTTATATTTTCTGTTCCTCAAATTTTCAGCTTTCACTTTTGCTGTCTATGCTGGTTATTTATTATTATATTCCTCATTTCTAGATCTTCTATGTTTAAGTCTGAATGCCACTGTTTTCTACTCCCAGATGTTAAACTGACTGGCGTAAAATTTCCTGGACACATTATAGAGCACAGAAACAGACCCTTTGGTCCAACCAGTCCATGCCGACCATAATCCCCAAACTAAACTAGTCCCACCTGTCTGCGCCTGGCTCATATCCCTCCAAACCTTTCCTATTCATGTCCTCATCCAAATGTCTTTTAAACATTTATAATTGCACCTGCATTCACCACTTCCTCTTGCAGTTCTTTCCACAATTGAACTCCTGTGTTTATTTTTTAAAAAGCCCCTCTGTCTCTCTAAATGCAGGAATCAGATTCACTATCTGTCAGTCCTGAGACTAACCCTTGCTACCAAGTTATTAAATATAAATTGTAATGCTTCCGAGTTCATCCCTAGATTCTATTTAAAGCATGTAGATGCAATCGATCCATTCCCAGAATTTTGTTCTCTTTTGAGCTTGTTTAATTTATTTAGCTCATCCCTTTTATTAATACCCTTCCCTCATTGCTGCTCAAGTTTAGAGAAGCGAAGGAAGAAAAAGCAGGACAATTTCATAGGAAGCTTCCATTTCAGGTGGGGGTGGGGGGGGGGGGGGGGGAGAAAGAGGTTGTGCAAATAGTTTAAAAGATTATGAAACTACTGGTGTGGAGCCACTTGGTCTGGCGTTACGATGACAAAGTACTTAAGGGGAAGTTTATTTCTCTCATTTTCTTTCCACAAACCTGGTCCATTTAAAAATGGCAACTTTTAGGTTATTACTTGACAGACAATAACCAGTCTGCTTGGAATCGCCTGGATTGTCAATGTTGGCTATTCAACAATTGAGGAGGAGGAGAGTGAGGACTGCAGATTCTGGGTATCAGAGTCGAGAGTGTGTTGCTGGAAAAGCGCAGCATCCGAGGGGCAGGAGAATCGGCATTTCGGGCAAGAGCCCGAGACAGACTCTTAGTTGAATTCAGTTTTGTTCTCCCCCATGCACACTTTTTTTAATGATAAAACCACACATCAATCCCATTGCCAAGGCATGGTCAGAAATTCCAGACAATCCATCTTTTTTTTTGGCTGTTTTGTTTTTAGTAGTCATAGTATTAAAAAATTTGCTTGAACAGCAGTTGCAGAATATGATAAGTTCTGTGCCTTTTCTCTTTAAAACATAAAATCCGTTCACGTCTGATTTGAAGCATCAGTTCCATTGATAGTTAGATTGGAAGTGACCATGTACTTGAGAAATTCTAATTGCACTTGTGTATACTAATAAATGTATTCAGGTTAAAAATGCCCATGGGTTGACAAGTGTAGAGGATAGTGAAGTGTGTTTCCACTTGTGCATATGTCACACCTAAAACTCTTTTTTTTTTTTTTTTTTCTTTTTTTCCTTTTTGTTTGGTGTATGACAGCGGAAAGGTGATGAGGATAAGGATCCGGCTATGGATACCTCTGCAAGATCTTCTGACGAAACCACTGACCAAGACTTATCAGCAAAACAAGAGGAGATGATTGATAGTGAAGAAAATGAGCTCATTAAAGACTTTGAAAAGGAACTTGAAGACGTGTCCCTACCTAAATCAAAGATGTCTGAAATTAAAAGAGAAGTGAAGGAAGAAATGGAAAAAGAATTTGAAAATCTAATTGATGAAGTGAGTAATACGCACTGTGAATTTACAACCGTTTTCATGCAAGTTAAAAATCAGTAAACGTAGCTGATAAGACAGGGTCGGAACAAACCTTTTTTCAACTGGGTGCTGGTGTTAGAATGACACATTGGGGTGGGGGGTAGGAGGGGGGGGATTGGCACCAGCCAATGATGCCCAGTTAATGAGCTAGTGCAAGTGTGGTGGACTGAAAGACTGCCTGCTGCTGTAACACTTCCATGATTCTGTGACATGTGATATGCAAGGACATTTACTTCAAATAAACGAGTAGATCTGCATGATCCATGTCTTGTGCTGATTTGTCTCATTGCCCTATTTCTTTCATTGTAAGATGCTATTTTGCAGTTTCTAAAATGACCTGACTCTTTCAGTGGTTTGTGCAAGTTCACCGAGAGAAACTGGGCTAGAAAAAAAGAATTCTACCCTTGAGCTTGGCCACTGATTTGCAATCTGAGCTGAAAATGTGTTGCTGGTAAAGCACAGCAGGTCAGCCAGCATTCAAGGAACAGGAGAATCGACGTTTCGGGCATAAGCCCTTCATCAGGAATCAACAGCTAAAATAAAATTTGTGATGCGTATGTTTCATATGCAAGGGAAAATGTTTGCTTCAGCTCTCCTTGCAATGTCCTGGGTGGAAAGCCGAATAAATGACTCCTTTGATGTAACAGCCATTGGTCAAAATCGGAGGGAGGAAAGCTAGTTAAACTTTTTTGTGATGGTTCTGTTGCTCTCACTGCACTTGTATCGACAAGAAACCTCAGGTTCTGTTCATCACTTCCGAGATATCAATCGCCCTTTATATGGATAAGTAGAAAGATTTGCGTGTTCTCCAGCATTCTGTCAGCTGCATGTGTTCTTCCTGTTTGGCCACTCTACACGAGGGTAAAGTAATCTGAGTAGGGGCTTTGAAAATGTTAAGGTACTGTGTCTTAGTGGAATATTCTGAGACTTGAAGATGAATGGCACCATGCAGTTGTTGCTGTAGCCATATTAATGCCTTTTGCAGCATGCAATGAGGAATAACCCAAGACTTAATGTGATCTTCATCTTAAATGACAAGATGATAACATCTCTCCACATAATTTGTGTATTCTATGTAATCATTTGTTTGCATGGTGTAACCTTGGTGAGTAGCACGCGATTTAGTATTATACCCTGACGCAATCTAACATTTTTGTTCAGGCACAAGATGAGCTTGAAGCAGAGGGTCTCAAAGGGGAATTTGATCGCAATCAAGCCTCCAAGACCTTGGCCACGACCCTAAATAAACTCATCGACAAACTTGAAGAAAAGGAAGTTGCACATGGTGAAAAGGATAGTGACACATCAAAGGGAAGTCCCAGTCCTGCTTCCAAACAGACAGATGGTATGTGACATTGATTTCATTCACTGCCAGAATTCTTGTGGGGTTTTTGTTTCTACTCCCTTCGCGTACAGGCAGCAAATGTTATTAAACTACAGCATTACTAAGTGAGGTTTAGGGTGTAGGTTTGCTCGCTGAGCTGTAGGTTTGATATCCAGACGTTTCATTACCTGGCTCGGTAACATCATCAGTGGCGACCTCCAAGTGAAGTGAAGCTGTTGTCTCCTGCTTTCGATTTATATCTTTCTCCTGGATGGGGTTCCTGGGGTTTGTGGTGATGTCATTTCCTGAGGGGTTGATAGATGGTATCGAGATCTGTTTGTTTATGGCGTTGTGGTTGGAGTGCCAGACCTCTAGGAATTCTCTGGCATGTCTTTGCTTAGCCTGTCCCAGGATAGATGTGTTGTCCCAGTCGAAATAGTGTTTTTTTTTTTCATCCGTGTGTAGGGCTATGAGGGAGAGGGGGTCGTGTCTTTTTGTGGCTAGCTGATGTTCATGTATCCTGGTGGCTAACTTTCTTCCTGTTTTGTCCTACATAGTGTTTGTGGCAGTCCTTGCATGGAATTGTATAGACGACGTTGGCTTTGTCCATGGGTTGTACTGGGTCTTTTAAGTTTTAGTTTTTGTTTGAGAGTGTTGGTGGGTTTGTGTGCTACTAGGATTCCGAGGGGTCTCCGTAGTCTGGCTGTCATTTCTGAAACTTCTTTGATGTATGGTAAGGTGGTTAGGGTTTCTGGCTGTGTTTGGTCTGCTTGTCGTGGTTTGTTCTTGAGGAATCTGCGCACTGTGTTTTGAGGATCTGTTCTTCTTGAATACGTTGTATAGGTGGTTCTCTGTTTTTTGAAGTTTGTCTGTGCTGCAGTGTGAGGTGGCTCATTGGAATAGTGTTCTGATACAGCTTTGTGTGTGTTGGGATGGTTGCTGGTGTAGTTAAGTATTTGGTCAGTGTTTGTCGGTTTTCTGTATACGCAGGTTTGTAGTTCTCCGTTGTCCTTTCTTTCTACTGTGACATCCAGGAATGTGAGTTTGTTGTCTGTTTCTTCCTCCTTGGTGAACTTTATGCCTGTGAGGGTGTTGTTGATGATGATAAATGTCTCTTCTATCTTGACACCTTTGTCATCACAAAAGGAAACATCTATGTAGCGAACCCAGATTTTTGGTTTGATTGGTAGGGCTGCAAGGACTGCCACAAACACTACATAGGGCAAACAGGAAGAAAGTTAGCCACCAGGATACCCGAACACCAGCTAGCCACAAAAAGACACGACCCCCTCTCCCTCATAGCCCTACACACGGATGAAAAAAACCACCATTTTGACTGGGACAACACATCTATCCTGGGACAGGCTAAGCAAAGACATGCCAGAGAATTCCTAGAGGCCTGGCACTCCAACCACAACGCCATAAACAAACACATAGATCTAGATACCATCTATTAACCCCTCAGAAAACGAACAGGAAATGACATCACCACAAACCCCAGGAACCACATCCAGGAGAAAGATATAAATCGAAAGCAGGAGACAACAGCTTCGCTTCACTTGGAGGTGGCCACTGATGATGTTACCTAGCCAGGTAATGAAACGTCTGGATATCAAACCTACAGCTCAGCGAGCAAACCTATACCCTAAACCTCAACCTGAGCTACAAACCTTACTAAGTGAGTTCTTTGCTTTTGCCATTACGTGGGGAGAGGATGAATGAAAGAAGAGGGGAGATTGTAGATGGGATAATAGTAGAGGAGGCATATTTGGTGTCCATGTTGAGCAGCATTTTGAAGTTTGCAGATCTGCAATGTAGACGCACAAATGCTAGGCAAGGATAATTCCCACTTCATGACAATCCTTTCAAAAGGATGGTCCAGGTGGCACAAGCATGGCACATGGAGTTCAGTATGGTGATCCTTGAGAAGATGTGTTAATATTGAAAGGTCGTATGCAATAAAGTTTAGACAAACAGATGTACCTTGATCCATGTACACCAATCCTTCAAGATGGCAGGACTAGTTTAAAAAAAAATGCAGATGGCTTGCTTAGGTTTATAAATAGTGGTGTGTAATATTAAAAACAGTTTCATAACTCATTGGTTAGGCCTCTGGGCTAGAATTATCCAGAATACATACGCTCAGGAAATGCCTTAAGATAAGGAGGAGACTTACCAGGATGCTGTCAGAGTGAGAGACCTTGGTTATTGTGAGGAAGTTGGGAAAGGTTAAGATGCTGCTTTTTTTTGAAGCACAGGGTTAAGATGTCAGAGGTTTTGGTTTTCAAGATAGTGAAGGGGGTTTTGATGAGTAGAAAAGAGGTTTCTGCTGGCAATTTGGTAAGCAGCCAAATGTCTATTTGGACTAATTTGGAAGATGTGGAAGGGAGATGAAAACTCCACTGAATTGTCAGAATCTGGATCTCTCTTTTTTTTGTGGAGGGGGGGGGGGGGGAAGAAGAAATGTCAGTAGAAACTGATTCCATCAAGGAGTTGAAAAGGGAGGTAACAGGTATTTGGGGATGAGGAGCCTACAAGATTATAGTGAGGAGAAAAGGGGGCTCTGCAGCCATAACATGACTCCTCTGCCTTAACTTTCTATGATTCTACTTTATCTCTTCCTCTTTCATCACCCACAGCTTTTTTTTTTCCCCTTGAATGATTCCAGAGCTTTTGCCGTATACCTCATCTGGCATTGCATCTTGGGCAGTTTTGAAGGATATCCTGACATTAATTAAAAACTTTGTTCTTTTTCTAGTGGACAGTGGTGGCAGCAGTTTTAATCTTTTTTAACACTGCTTTGCAAGTCCCTATTGGTGTTCTCCTTTTTGAAAGGTGAAATGACTGTTTTTACAAAGATTTCCTGATCATGCTGACCTCTAATTTAAGGAACGCAACTCCTTGCTCTTTTTCCGCAACTTTCCCTGCGAACATTTATGCCTCCGATGTGTCTTGGTGATGGTTGGATTCACTCGGCAGTATGTGATCGGACCTGGTTTTCTGACTTGTTTTCTATTGTGTTGACGATATACTTCAGTTCATTTTATTAATTGCTGCTCAGTCAATGTTGGATATGTTGAGCTTGGTGTCAACTAAGGTCTCCATTTTAACAATGACCATTCCTGAGAATATGTTCTTTTTTTGTTCTTTCAATATCTGTTAATTTCATCTGCCTCTTGTATTTAAATGTTATGCATTTTACATTGCCTAATTTTCTGTCGTGACTATCTATACCTCCTTCCTAATTTAGCTTCATCTAAAAGTTTGAATAATTTGTAATTAATTTATAAATCCAAGTGTTTGATTTAAATATGTCAATTCTGAACCCTGGATCAGCCCATTCTGTATCTCTGCGTTGTCATGACTTCGTCGAGTACCTGTCCTTTCTATCATTGGCCATTGATGTTGAATTTCCACCGCTTTGAGCTAGCAAAAACTTTTTTGGTTGTTTGGGAAATCTAAGCACCCCCAGGTAGTAGAAGTTTCTGCAATTCCCTGAGATTGTAGCGGTGAGCAAAGTCTTCCCTTTAGAGTTTACTTTTGTTTGCTGGGTTATTTGAGAAATTTCATTATTTTGCACTGCAATTTGCCTTTATTTGCCTATTTTTCAGCCAACTGGAACAATAGCTTACTCATGATTACCAATGCCTCAAAAATCTCTCTTGTCTCACATCTTTGGGCTATGTGCCATCTATCTCTGCTTATTTAACTGGTTCTGAGCACCTTCAGCTGATTTGGAACTTTTTTTTTCTTTTCACGTTACTAATTCTACTCCCGAGGCACTAGACCCCACTCCAGGAGTGTTATTTGAATAATCGCCAGTAATCAAAGTCCTCCTCAAAATCTCTTCTGAAGTTGGTCTTAAAAGTATGGTATCTATGGGTTGTAGCTGGTAGTTTCAGACAGGAGCACAGCCAGTTTAAAAACTTCCAAGGTTTTTAAAAATGGATGTTGAAGTTTTGCATGGAGTCCTGTGCCCTGATGGTTTGTTAGAGCTACTCTCTTGTTAATTTCCTTAAAGTGTTAACAGCTATCCAAGTGTGGGGATGTAGGTATTTTTGTGGAAACTGCAATCTCAATGTTACAAAATGCTAGGATTTATGTACTGTCTTTTTTTTTTAATAAACTGGAATATCCTTTGTACCTTTGCGACTGACCTCTTGCTGCATTTCAGAAACTGATGAAGATACTGAGGGACACGTTAAAGTTCGAGTCACAAAAATCAACCCAGGCAGTCCACTCCATAAAGAAATGAAAGTGCGTGAAATGAGTGGCACAGACCCCCAGCTCAGGCAGATTCAGAATGTGGTGAAAGAGCAGCTGGAGAAAGCAGGATTGAAAGCAGAAGGTAGTTTGGAGACTATTTATACTGCTGCAACAGTAAGCCTTCCTGCATCTCCCCCTCCTGCCAATGGGAACGAAGTGTTGTCTTAAAATAAGACAGTGGAGGGCTTCTGACATTCCACCTCAGCAGTCCAGAAAATAAATTGTTCTACTGTAGAGCTTGGGTGTCTCTCAGCACTGCTCTCCCCCTGCGACATGAATTTGCATTTTGACTGGAAGTGATACCATGAGTTTCTGCCAGTGATAAGGAACCATGTGAAATGAGTTTGACAGCTTTTTGATGCAAAACCATACAAGCCCTATAATGGCTAAACTTAAGCTTTGTTTTGGGGAAATTAATAATGCGCATTCTGTGGAAGGATGTACACTGTCATGCTGAAATGCTGACAGAATAAAGCTGGTTTTCCCATCTGCATCTACCCCTCCCTCCCCATCAGTGGATGCCAGAAGTGGCACTACCTTCCTGTCCCCAGCCCTGATCTCCGTCCCCTTGATTAGCAGAAGGTGCAGAACGGTGGTGATGGTTTTATTTAACACTGCACTGTATTGTGACTTAGTCGTGCTCTCTGAGCACCTTGTCATCTTTGGGCACGTGTCTTTGAGCTGTGTCCATACATGTTGGGCCACTATGCAAGGGTTCAAAATAGCAATTTTGAGGCTGACTGGCTGCTATATGATTTTTCTTTTTCCATTGTGGTTCAATTCTCAGCATTTTGCCAGACTGTACAGGTTCAATCTAATTGATCATTAAATAAATTATCAGATGATAACACTGTGGAAATTTCAGTCGCTCAATTCCAAGGTCCATATATATATATAAAGGCTAGATACTAAATTATTGTAAGCCTAAAATTCTTTACAATGTGAGAGGGGAGTGACTGCCCTTTTTGTCAGTGCTGAATTTGACAGTGGCATCAAGGAGGCCTGGCAAAGCTGGAGTCTGTGGCAACTTGGTGTGGGAGTCGAGGGAAGGAGCTGTCCTCCGGTTGGAGTCTTATCTGGCACAAAGGAAGATGGTTGTGGTTGGTGGGGGGTGGGGAGGTGTCACCTAAGCTGCAGAAGTTCCTTAGGGTAGTGTCCTCGGCTTCACCAATTCTCTTCCACCATGAATTCTGAATTTGAGATGTTAACTGATTAATTTTCAGCACTCTTTATGACTCATCTGATGCTAAAGCAGTCCATCTCCATGTGCAGCAAATCCTGGACAGCTTTCAGATTACACTGATAGTTGGCACAAATATTTATTGCCATTTAAGTGCCAAGTAATGATCATCTGAAAGAAAAAAATGTCTGACCATCGTCCCATGCAATTCAATGACTTTATCATTACTGCCCCATTATCAACATCCTCAGGGTTGCTGTTGTTCAGAAACCGCTGGACCAGACTCTCCGACACAGAGACACACGTGTGTGTGCACAGACATGCACATGTACCTTCAAGTCACTCACCACCTGACTCCCCAAAGCCTGTCCCATCATCTACAAGGCACCAGTCAGGAGGGTGAGGGAATACTCCCCACTTGCCCCTGGATGGGGGCAGCTCCAACAACACTCAAGAAGCTCAACACCATCCAGGACAAAGCAGCCGCTTGATTGGCACCCTATTCTCACCGCCTTCAACTCCATCACTGACAGCAGTGTCCCATCTACAAGATACACTGCAAAATTCACTAAGGCTTCTTAGACAGCACCTTCCAAACCTAGACCACTTCCAGGCAGCAGGTCCATAAGGAGTCCCAACACTTGCAGGTTTCCTTCCCAGCCACTCCACATCCTGACTTGGAAGTATATCGCTGTTCCTTCACTGTCACTAAATGTATCTACGCCATGTGGACTTGTAACCCACTGCCATTTTCTCCAGGGCAATTAGGAATGGGCAATAAATGCTGCTGGCCTAGACCGTGACACCCACACCCCATGAAAGAATCTTTTTGCAGCAGTATTAGGATAACCTGAGGTTGATGTTTTAATTTGCTGGAATCGTGGTGCTCTCAGTTTTGCAATAGTTTAAACCTGTCTGCCCTCAATTTGTTGAGGAGCTGTTCCCCCTCAATTGAAGGGGAATTTGGTTTTCTTTAAAACAAAATATTGTCCTGAAATTTTGATTTGCCAGCAACCTGTTATTGAACATTTTTTTTTGTTTTGCCCTTTGCATAAGCCAAGGCCTTGATGGCTGGTCAACACCAGTAAAGTAAGCTCCTACACCCGACCTCTCCCCATGTATTTGAGGCAGTTTGCTTCTGTCTAATGTTCCAGTTGACAATGAAATGGGCATGTAGTTACGTAGTTCCTTCCATGACTACTGTTCCTGTACATTTACTAATTCTGTTTTGTCCTGTTTCTTAATTTATGCTCACTTAAAAGTTTGTGACGTGTTTATTCCAGATTATTGTCAGAGCTCATTTTAAATCCGACTTTCACAGGTTTTGAATGTGAAGGGATGGAGTGGTTTTTAAATTGGGCTGCCCATTTATTCACTTAACTAGCATGTTAGTGCAACTGTGGGGCATTGCTTCCACCGGGAGGAGAGTTCTGTTTCGGGTGTGGTCTCCGAAGTCCGGAAGGAAGTCCTGCAAATGTGCCGTTATTTTCGGGGTTTAAGGAAGTGGGAGTGAGCGGTGGTGGGTTCCATCATCTCGTTCAAGTTTAAAGCCACAGGAAGCAAGAGTGGTCTCCCAGTGGTGACACCATTCTGTACAAGATTAACATTTCATGCAATCTGAATAAGTGGCCGCAGCAAAGTTTAATTAGCAACGGAGCAGTTAAATAAGGGCTAAGATTGAAGCATTACCCACTAATTATAGCTTGAAATACTGAAGTATGCAGAATCTTACTGAACAGGATATAAATCTGTCCTTTGTGTACTTTTGTCAGACCTAAAGTAGCAATGACTGTGTAGTAATTAGAGGTACAAAAAAAGTCATTTTACTGGCTACAAAGAAAAGTTTTTGAATGAAATTGCTGTTTCTGCAGAGCAAGGTTGACGGGGTGTGATACTAATTCACTGTGTTAACACCTGGATATTTTTATTTCTCAGGTAAAATTGAAGTGAAGATTGTAACAACCAGATCACTTGGCGATGATGATGACATGCATTGGCTATCGGAAGAAGATACTAAATCCTTCCGAGAGCTTCTCATCAACTTACTGGTACCAATGTTTCTGCCTTTTTATGTTGTTACTAAAACAGAGGTAATGACTTAGTGGTTTTGATGGTTGGCAGGCAATCTAGAGACCTAGGATGCTCTGGGGTTGAGTTTGAATCCCACCACAATACATTGTGGAATTTGAATTCCACCACCCCTGGAAATGAAAGTGATGAGTGAGAAACCATTGTAGATTGTTTCGGGAACCAGGTAGGATTGGTTTTATTGTCCTTTTCAGGGAAGGAAATCTGCCATCGTTAGCTTGTCTGGCTGACGTGTGACTCCAGAATGACAGCAACATGGTTGACTCTTAACTGCTGTGAAAATAGCCAAGCAAGCTGTTCAGTTGCATCAACCTGTACAGGGGACACCTTGGAGTGAACAATAAATACTGTGCTAGCAAGTGATGCCCACATAGTCATAGAGGTTGCCAGCACAGAAAAAAGCCCTTCAGCCCGTAGTCTGCACTGGCAAAAAAAAGCACCTAATATTCAAATTCTATTTACCAGCCCTTGGCCCGACAGCAAGTATGCATCTGAATCCTACCTGTTTACATCCCACGAATAAACCTTTTTTTAAAAAAAGGCAGTGAGCAAGATTGGTGTTTTCCCTACGGAGTGTTCGGAGCAGTAATCTCCAGTGCCTTCTCAATTCATAGACACAAGGGTGAATTTGTTAAGACCCTGACCCCACAGAGGGGGTGTCAGTGGGCTGTTTGAGAATAACACTGATATTTTACATGCTCTATTCTCACCCTAAACCTATGCCCTCTAGTTCTGGACTGTCCCACCCCAGGAAAGAGTCTGTTATCCTATCCATGCCCCTTAACTTTGTAAACCTCTAAGGTCACTCCTCAGCCTCCGCTCCAGGGAGAACAGCCCCAGCCTGTTCAGCCTCTCCCTATAGCTCCAAACCCTCCAACCCTGGCAACAACATCCTTGTAAATCTTTTCTGAACCCTTTCAAGTTTCACATCATCTTTCCGATAGGAAGGAGACCAGAATTGCACGCAATATTCCAACAGTGGCCTAACCAATGTCCTGTACAGTCGCAACATGACCAGTTCTTAAAGTTCAACTGACAGTATGTTTTTGTTTTAAGGATTGCTTGTATCCAAATTATGAACAAGCTCAAACTGTTACTTCTGATATAATACAAGGGAATTGAGTGAAAAATCCAATTCAGTGCTATCAATCTTTTTTGCTAAACTATTCCTCCCCCACCCAAGGCATGTGATATTGGCCTTCTCATTTATTGCCAGTCTGAGTGCCAACGTAATGGGATCCAAGCCCCCAGTGCAGGGCACCTGACCAAGGAGGACGTTCCACAAGCAAACTCTGTAATGGAGCAGGAGTAACAGCAGTCTGGCTGCAAGCATCTGAAGGGACACCAAGAAAGACTCAACATAACATAAACAGCAATTGCTGGTAACGCTTAGCAGGTCTGGCAGCAGCTGTGGAGAGAAAGCAGTTAACAGTTTGGGTCCTTGTGGAAGGATGACGGGAGAGAAGGGAAATAGGTGTCTGGAGGTGACTGCTAATGACACTCTGGTTGTGAATGCTGGTGGGATGGTAGGTCAGGGCAAGGGGGATGCTCGCTGTTGCTGGAAAGGGGTGGGGGTGGGTGGGAAATGAGGGCTAAAGCACGGGAGATTGGTAGGACCCGGCTGTGGGCCCTGTCAGCTATGGTGTTGGGGAATCCTCGGTTGAGAAAGAACGACATTGTGGTGGACTCCTTGTTGAAGTTGGCACCTTCCACAAGGGCTAATCCCTTCAGGACACCCTGGTTTCCCTCCCCCCTCCTTCACGTACACACAACACCTTCCCTTGCAATTGTTTCCTCCCTCCCTCCTCCGTATCCAAGGAGGAGGGAGGTGAGGCAGTGCTTTACCTGCACTTCCCACAATCTAGACTACTGCATTCACTGCTCACAATGTGCTCTCCTGTACGCAGGGGAAATGAAGCGTTGCCTGGGGAACCGGTTCGTAGAACACCGACGTTCTGTCCGCAATAAGAAACCGAGCTTCCAATTACCTGCCACTTTAACACCCCACCCTGTTCCAATGTCTCTGTCTCAGGCTTGCTGCAGTGCTCCAGTGAAGCTCTGTGCAAGCTGCAAGAACAGCACTTGATTTTCCACTTGGAACCCAGCAGCCTTTTGGGCTCAATATTGTGCTAAACAATATTAGGGCATAAGACACCTTCTCCCATGGTGTTACTGTACCCCCAAACACTCGCTGGAAATATGTTGCTGGAAAAGCGCAGCAGGTCAGGCAGCATCCAGGGAACAGGAGAATCGACGTTTCGGGCATAAGCCCTTCTTCAGGAATGAGGATTGCCCGAAACGTCGATTCTCCTGTTCCCTGGATGCTACCTGACCTGCTGCGCTTTTCCAGCAACACATTTTCAGCTCTGATCTCCAGCATCTGCAGACCTCACTTTCTCCTCCATGCTAAATTGTCCCATAGTGCCCAGGGATGTGCAGGTTAGGGTGGATTGGCCATACTAAACTGTTCCATAGTGCCCAGGGATGTGCAGGTTAGGGTGGATTGGCAATGCTAAATTGTCCCACAGTGCCTAGGGATGTGTAGGTTAGGGTGGATTGGCCATGCTAAATTGTCGCTGAAAATGTGTTGCTGGAAAAGTGCAGCAGGTCAGGCAGCATCCAAGGAACAGGAGAATCGACGTTTCGGGCATAAGCCCTTCTTCAGGAATGAGGATTGCCCGAAATGTCGATTCTCCTGTTCCCTGGATGCTGCCTGACCTGCTGCGCTTTTCCAGCAACACATTTCCAGCTCTGATCTCCAGCATCTGCAGACCTCACTTTCTCCCCAAACACTCGGCCTTGTTATCACATGGTCTGCTGTTACATGCAACCTATTGTTAGCCAATAACCGTCCTCATTAGTAGCTACATAATTCTCCTTGGCTGGTTGTTATCCACTCCTTTGTCTGTCTGTCTAACTGTTCTCTCTCTTTGAGATCTATCCCCACCTATCGTTTACACCTTACCCCCTTCTTACCCTTCTACAAAAAAAAAGTGTTTTCCGAGCTACCCTCAGTTCTGAGGAAGAGTCACTTGACCTGCAACGTTAACTAACTCTGAAAACTTGCTGAGCTTTACCAGCCATTTCTAGTTTTGTCTCTGACTTGCCAAATCTGCAGTTCTTTTGGTTTTTATGAAGGAAAGGCAGTGCTGTGAAAAGGGAAAACATTGAGCAGAGTCGTGACTTTTTGTTTTTGCTTTTTGAAACCTGGTAGCTCAGATTAACAGCTATTGACAAATGGAAATGCCCTGACTGTGTATAATTGGAAATCTAAAGTAGTTTATGTATTTTCTTCCCCAACAGACTGGTGGTACTGAAGAAGTTTACAAAGAACAGCAGAGACAGCAACAGCTGGAAGATAACTACCGTTTTGTGTGGGGGGAAAGCCAAGAAGAAGCACAGTCATCAAGTAGCACAGATTCCGATGATATGGACTTCTAGGGATACGTAACTTAGTATAAAGCAAATACATCTTCGGGTGTTAGCGCACGAACCAGTCAATTTGCACTTTGCCATGTGTAATGGCACGTTTTGTGATCACCGATCACTAGATAATAAACAAACCTGCAGACGAACAGTCAGAAATGTGCATTTTTATTGATCGGCTAAAGTGGAATTTTACGTTTGTCTGCTGCAGTCATCTTTTTGTGGTGGAACTGGTACAGATGAGTAGTGCTACAAACATATGAATGTATATCTTGGTAATGAATCTAATCAGCAAAACACTGAGGCAGGCATTCATTCTCCTTGGCCAACAGACAATTAGAAGTAAGGAGAGGCCATTAATGTGAAGAGTGAGCAATGAATGTAATATTTTTGTCCCAAAATGGAATTTCTATTTTAAGTCGAAAGTAGATAGCTGAAAAAAACTGTCAGGCAGCTGAGCAACCTGGTGGCAGAGATCAGAGTGCTTATTACATCAGTACAGTGTTAGAGTCCTGGACAGTCCAACTTCGGATAAAGCCAACAACTCCAGTCTTTAGATGCCATCGCTAGCTTCCAGTGAAGTACTTGTTTCCTGATGGTAACATTCTGCCAAGTTGCAAAGCCAGACACCAGAAATAATTGTCTCCTTTTTGGTTTTATATTTCTAAACCCGTGACCTGGATTACCTAGTCGCCATCTTGGAGATGGTGCCGTGCTGCTGAGATGAGCAGAGCCAACATTATCCATCCTTTTATTGATCAGATATTGTGGCTGTCAGATAAGTCTCTGGCAGCTAGCCTGTCATTTTTATTGAAGTTCTGTGTATATGTTTGTCTCCTAATAATTTTCTTTTTGTGCTAACTGCTTTGTAAATCTTAAAAAAAACCTTTGAGCTTTGTGAATAATGCAGCAGTTTGCCATACTTAGACCAAGTCGGTATCTACTTCCACCAATTCTGGAAAATATTTGGGCAACACTGTGATTGCATAATGGTTAAACACTATGTAAACAGGATACAGTGTTTTTATTAAACATTTTTTGACTTACTCAAACACTTGGTGAAAGTTTTTTAAAACCCAACATTGGGTTGTATTTGCTTTTCAACCCTTTGACGGCAAGAGCTTTTGATTAATACATTGAAATTAAGCCATCTAAGCTTAGAATTTGGACAAATGTGAGTTGATCAGAGCCAGTGTGTATTTTCCAACAGGCAAGTCATGTCTAACAAGCATTAGTTGAAATCTTAAAGGATTTATCAAGTATGGGCTTCCAGAGGCAAATGCAGTTAGGCAGTGCAGTTAACTCTTGATGGTAAAATGACTAGGAAGTTGGAGTAGAGATAACAGAAGGTTCTCAAGTTGATAGGGTATGACTTAAGTGCTGGACCTTACAGGTCCACACTGGGGCTTAGACATTTTTAAAATCAATATTCGACATAACTTGGATGAAAGAGTGGAGAACTGTTTTTGAGTGTGCTGATGAGGTTTGAGTGGCAGAATGGATAGGGACAGCAAGCTGCAAAAGGCAGGTCGCTAGATTGAGTAGACTTGCAGGAGGCTGGAAGAACGCAGCAAGCCAGGCAGCATCAGGAGGTGGAGAAGTCAATGTTTCGGCTGTAACCCTTCAGGACTGAATAAGGGTTACACCTGAAGCATCAGCTTCTCCACTTCCTGCTGCTGCCTGGCTTGCTGTGTCCCAGCCTCCTGCCTGTCTATTTTGGATTCCAGCGCCTGCAGGATTTTTGGTTCTGACACGAGATTGAGTAGGCAAAACACTGACCGATGAGAGTTCAATATAAGGAAGAGTGAGGCTACTCGTTTTAGACCTAAAGAGTTAGTGGAAGTGAGGACCTGGTGGTGCGGAGAGATTTAGAGGATTATACAGACTTCGTTGTAGGTGCAAAGCACTTGAATAGATTAATGGAATATTGACCTTTATTTCAAATGAGAACGTGCAAAGCAACATCCTCAAGAATTATACACTGGCTTAAAAAGGTTGAATTAAAGGATAGATGGTGTAGACTAGGTTTATATTCCCTTGAATATTTGGGGAAAAAAGGCAATTATCTATTTGTGGTGCTGATCATTAATGGCCATTGGAGGGTAGGTTGAGACTAATTCTTCTACTAGGAGAGTCTAGAGCAAGGTGACAACCGTTTCAAATCCAAGCCAGGACATTGAAAGATAACATTAGGAAATCCTCCTTCTCTGGCCTTCTCAGGACATTGACTCAAAAGGTTCACTGTTTATCTCTCTCTAGCTGCTGACTTTGACCAGCATTTTGTTTCTTTTTAAATTTCTGATTCCCAGCAGCCGCAGTACATTTTTTTTTGTGTATCTGTCATACACGTTTTGAGTGGAATACGTCCTGGCTTCTCAAAATCTTTTACTCATGAATTTCAGGTGAACCTGTACTTCAAAACGACTTTTGCAGTCCACGAAAGTCCGGCCTGGTTTTTCAATCCGTTTTGGTACCCGCTGCATAGTTTTATTTGGGTGAACCAAGTGTTCTCATGAATTTGACTGCAGCAATCTTAAATAGCCAGGATGAAAGTGAGGACTGCAGATCAGTCAAGTGTGTGGTGCTGGAGACGCACAGCAGGGTCAGGCTGTATCAGAGAAGCAGGAGAGTCGACCTTTCAGGCAAAAGCCCTTCATCACGAATAGAAATAGCCACGCCAATACAATTGCTTCCAATCACCCATTTTTTAAGTGTTTTTTTGAAATTGTTGGTTAACAATGACACCATTGTACAATAATTGGCACATGATCATGCAATTTTTCATACTGTGTATGTGACTGCTCCACGTTTGGCATCCAGCAACTTTCTTGTGACCGGAGAATTAAATGCTAATGTTAAGCAGCTAAAGAAATGACCAGTCCAGTCAAAATGGGAAGGAAGGACATTTTGAGTCATTTAAGACCTTGCATTCACAATTGGAATTATCAACTGAGATCAGTGTGGTGCCTGCGATATTTCTTGGGGGCAGGTTTTGCATAAATGCGAATACTATCCCTGATGTGGAGGTGCCGGTGTTGGACTGGGGTGTACAAAGTTTAAAAATCCCACAACACCAGGTTATATTCCAACAGGTTTAATTGGGAGCAGTAGCTTTCGGAGCGACGCTCCACAACCACCTGATGTGAGCGGCGCTCTGAAAGCTAGTGTGCTTCCAATTAAACCTGTTGGACTATAACCTGGTGTTGTGATTTTTAACTTTGGTCATGTTTCAAACATAGTATTTGCAAAAAAATCAATATCCTGCTCAGCCATTTCAATGCCAATCACAAAGGTTTTGAAGGAGCTATTAAAAAGCAAGACTTTCACTTTTATTAATCATCAAAGCTTTGGTACTCGTGTTTAGTCTAGATTGCTGTATTTTAATTTTTGCCTCTACTTTTGGTCTGGGCAGTAGATCGGGTTGGGATGACGTTCACTCGAGTGCCTGCTTCCTTATCTTTGCAACGAGAGTATCTTACAGTAAATGACTACTTTCTCCACCACCCTCCTGCCACCAAAGCCTGTCCACTGTCTAAAAGACACAAGTCTGTGATGGAATATCCTGACTTTATCGTAGTACGATACAGCATAACAGTCCCTTCGGTCCAACTTGTCCATGCAGACCAGATATCCTAAATTAGTCTAGTCCCATTGGCCCATATCCCTCCAAACCCTTCCTATTCATATACCCATCCAGGTGCCTTTTAAATGTTGTAACTGTACCAGCCTCCACCACTTCCTCTGGCAGCTCATTCCATACACGCACCAGACTTTATGAAAAAGTTGCCCCGCAGGTCTCTTTTATATCTTTCCCCTCTCACCCTAAACCTATGCCCTCTAGTTCTGGGACTCTCGCCCCCCCCCCCCCGCCCCTCCCCCAACCCAAGGAAATGACCTTGTCTATTTACCCTATCTATGCCTCTGACGATTTTACAAACCTCTATAAGGTCACCCCTCAGCCTCGGCTGCTCCAGGGAAAATAGCCCCAGCCTATTCAGCTTCTCTATTGCTCAAACCCTCCAATCCTGGTAACATCCTTGTAAGTCTTTTCTGAACCCTTTCAGCTTTCACAACATCCTTTTGATAGGAAGGAGACCAGAATTGCATGCAATATTCCAACAGTGGCCTAACCGGGTGGCACAGTGGTTAGCACTGCTGCCTCACAGCGCCAGAGACCCGGGTTCAATTCCCGACTCAGGCGACTGACTGTGTGGAGTTTGCACGTTCTTCCCGTGTCTGTGTGGGTTTCCTCCGGGTGCTCCGGTTTCCTCCCACAGTCACAAAGATGTGCAGGTTAGGTGAATTGGCCATGCTAAATTGCCCTTAGTGTTAGGTAAGGGGTAAATGTAGGGGTATGGGTGGGTTGCGCTTCGGCGGATCGGTGTGGATTTGTTGGGCCGAAGGGCCTGTTTCCACACTGTGATTAGATTAGATTAGATTACTTAATGTCCTGTACAGCCGCAACATGACCTCCCAACTCCTGTACTCAGTACTCTGACCAATAAAGGAAAGCATACCAAACGCCTTCTTCACTATCCTATCTACCTGCGACTCCACTTTCAAGGGGCTATGAACCTGCACTCCAAGGTCTCTTTGTTCAGCAATGCTGAACCATTAAGTGTTTAAGTGCTGCCTTGATTTGCCTTTCCAAAATGTGGCACCTTGCATTTATCTAAGCTCTATCTGTCACTCCTCAGCCCATTGGCCCATCTTGATCAAGATCCTGTTGTAATCTGAGGCAACCTTCTTCACCGTCCACTACACCTCCGATTTTGGTGTCATCTGCAAATTTACTTACCATTACCTCCTATGTTTGCACCCGATCATTTATATAAATGATGAAAGGCAGTGGACCCAGCACCGATCCTTGTGGCACCCCACTGGTCACAGGCCTCCAGTCGAAAAAAACAACCCTCCAGCACCACCCTCTGCCTTCTACCTTTTGAGCCAGTTCTGTATCCAAATGGCTAGTTCTCCCAGTATTCCAATGAGATCTAACCTTGTTAAACAGCCTACTCTGAGGAACCTTTCCAAATGCCTTACCGAAGTTCATATAGACCATATCTACCGCTCTGCCCTTATCAATCCTCTTTGTTACTACTACAAAAAAAACTTGCCTGGGTGGGTGCAGCACCAACAACACTCAAAGCTCAACACCACCCAGCACAAAATGACTTTGCAGCTTCCGTACAGCCGAAAAACTATTTTGAGGAACTGTTATGCGTGACTTGACACATTTTATGATGACCCTGTTTAAAAACCACCTAGCTTTCATTTATCTGCAATCATTTTGCTGTTTTATCCGCACTCAAATCTTTGCTTGGTGATAATTCTGTGAAATGTCTTGGAACACGTTATTATGTTAAAGGTGCAATTATAAAAAAAATCTAAGTTGTTCTTATGAAAATGGCCTGGTACTTTCAACTGACCACCTGCTTCCTCTTGATGGCGATGCTGAGCCAGTCATGCTCCTAGTTGTGAAAGCAGCACTTATGCCGCCTGCGTAACAATGTGACATAGCTTAAAAGCAGCAGTATTTAATATTATAAATTTAAAACATGAGGTTTTGGTTTTTTTTTTGTCCCATGGGCAATGCTTGAGGTGCGCAGGTAATTAATATCCGTGGGACACCTCTGAATTCCACAATGACTGATCAGCAGACGATCTCAAATTCCTGCTAATTTGAACGTACTCCCTTTAAGAGTGAGTGTTCATCTCTGAATGCTACAGATTTTATTCACAATAGGGCATGCAGCTTTAGGACAACATTAATAGGCATGGACCAGCAAGAGGCATTAATATGTACTTTCCTCCAGCTCGCTTTGACAAAAAATCCACAGTTCTCCATGGCTTAGTAAGTTGGAGACACTTTATCTTTTTCCGATTTCAAACAAGTGCCATTTTGTTGCGAGTGATGGTCATCCCATCTAGTTGTTTAGTGTCTAATCCACTTCTTTTTAGCTTCCATCTGTTTAATACTTCACTTTTTTTAAAAAAGAAAGTATATATTGTGGGGTTTGGGCATTACTGGGATAATCAGAGTTTAATTGCCTGTCCCTAGTTGCCCCCTTGAGAAGGTGGGGGTGAGCTGCCATCTTGAACCGCTGCAGTCCATGTGCTGTGGGTTGACCCATAATGCCCTGAGGGAGGGAATTCCAGGATTTTGACCCAGCGACACTGAAGGAACGGCGATATATTTCCAAGTCAGGATGGTGTGGGGCTCAGAGGGGAACTTGCAGGGGGTGGTGTTCCCATATATCCGCTGCCCTTGTCCTTCTAGATGGAAGTGGTGGTGGGTTTGGAAGGTGCTGTCTGAGGATCTTTGGTGAGTTTCTGCAGCGCATCTTGTAGATGGGACACACTGCTGTTACTGAGCGTCAGTGGGGGAGGGAGTAGATGCTTAAGTTGGTGGATGGGGTTCTGATGAAGTGGACTGCTTTGTCCTGGATGGCATGGAGCTTTTAGAATGTTGGGAGTTTGTCTTTCAGGCATCTCCCTTTTTAAAAGAGCTTAGAGACAGTAATGACTCGTGGTACAAAAGCCTGTTCTCTGATAGAGTGGGTGGCATGCAGGAACAAATCAGCAAATTGCCACTCTTGGATGCTAAGACTATAAGAAATGGGAACAAGATAGGTACTGTTTGGCCCCTCAAGCCATTCAGCCCATCGAGTCTGCTCCACCACTCGATCATCGCTGATATGCTCCTCAGCCCCATTTTCCTGCCTTCTCTCCATATCCCTCCAACCCATCACCAATTAAAACTCTGTCTTAACTCCTGCTTAAACCTACTCACTGTCCCAGCATCCACCGCCCTTTGGGGTAACTAATTCCCACAGATTCACAACCCTCTGGAAGAAGTTTCTCCTCAACTCTGTTTTAAATTTGTCAAAGATTATGACCTCTTGTCCCAGAATGCCCCTCAAGGAGGAAGCATCCACTCCAGGTCTGTTTTATCCACGCTTCCCATCATCTTAATTACCTCAATTTGATCTCCTCTTATTCTTCTAAATTCCAGAGAGTATAGGCCTAAACTGTTCAATCTCTCTTCGTCCGACAAACCTCTGGGATCAATCGGGTAAACTTCCTCGGAACTGCCTCCCAGGCTGCTACATTGTCCTCAAATAAGGAGACCAAAACTGTGCACAATACTCCAGGTGCAGTCACAGCAATGCCTTGTATAATTGCAACAGTGCTTCCTTATCTTATATTCTATTCCTTTAGCTGTAAAAGCCAATGTTCCATTGGCTTTCTTTACCTGCTGTATCTGTGTGCGAGTTTTCTGTGCCTCATGAACGAGTACACCCAGCTCCCTCTGCACTGGAGCACCCCGAACTCTCTCCCCGCTTCGATAATAAGTCACCTTCCCATTTTTCCGACCAAAATGCAGCACCTTACACTTATCAGCATTAAACTCCATCCGCCACATTTTGGCCCACTCTCCTAACCGATTGACATCCATTTGTAAGGTTATTATTTCCTCATTGCAATTTACCGTCCCGCCTACTATTGTGCCATCCGCAAATTTGGCTACAGAGCCTTCTATCCCTGTATCCGAGTCGTTAATGTAGATTGGAAATAGCTGGGACCCGAGAATTGAACCCAGTGGCACCCCCCACTAGTTACATCTTGCCATCCAGAGAAAAAACCCATTTACCCCGACTCTCTGTCAACAGCCAGTCATCTATCCAGGCCAATAGATTACCCCGAATCCCATAAGATCCAACCTCGTAATTACCCTTTTGTGGGGCACCTTATCAAACTACATCTACATGATCTCCATCATTATTGCTGGTTACATCTTTGAAGAACTCTAGCAAATCAGTCAAACATGATTTACCCTTCATAAAACCATGCTGACTCTGATGGATAGTTGTTATGGTTCTGTTCGCCGAGCTGGGAATTTGTGTTGCAGACGTTTCGTCCCCTGTCTAGGTGACATCCTCAGTGCTTGGGAGCCTCCTGTGAAGCGCTTCTGTGGTGTTTCCTCCGGCATTTATAGTGGCCTGTCCCTGCCGCTTCCGGTTGTCAGTTCCAGCTGTTCAGTTCGGTGTTCTCTGTACCATCACGTCTAGGAATGGGAGTTGGTTGTCCTTTTCTTCCTCTCTAGTGACTGCTGGAGGGCACATCAGGAATGTGCCCTTGGATGTAGGCCGTCAGGCCTGGGGGACCTGTTTGCCTCAATCCTAATGGTTTGCTGAGCATCTTTTCCCTATTGATGTTGATTGTTCTAAGTCCTACCCTTTCTATACCCTCTGACCTGCCTGTTCCAATGGGAATCGTACTATTGTTCTCCACTGTGAAAACTAAGACAAAGTATTGATTCAGCATCTCTGTCATCTCAGTGTTCCCCACTATTAACTCTCCGGTTTCATCCTCCAAGGGACCAACATTGACATTAGCGACTCTCTTCCCTTTTATATACCTGTAGAAGCTTTTGCTATCCTTTTTCGTATTTTGTGCTAGTTTTCTTTCATAATTTACCTACGCTTTTTTTTTAGTATCCCTTTGTTTATGTTTGAAAGTTTCCCAATCTTCCAGCCTGCCGCTGGCCTTTGCAATCTGGTACACTTTAGTTTCAGACTTTATATTGTCCTTGACCTTCTTGTTTAGCCATGGATGTTTTTGACCCCACTTCCCCCGCCAATCACCACCATCTTTCTTCCTCACTGGGAAATATTTTAGTTGTCAGGAATTGAGTAGCTCCTTAAACATTTGCCACTGCTCATCAACTGTCTTACCTTTTAGCCTTCCTGTCCAATCTACTTGAGCCAAATCTGTCCTCATGCCAATGTAATTTCCTTTGTTTAATTCCAGAACACTACTGTGGGACTCCACTTTCTCACCTCCAAACTAAATTTTGAATTCTATCATACTGTGGTCACTACTCCCTAGAGTGCCTTTAACTATGATGTCATCAATCCTGATTACATGATACCAAATCCAGAGTAGCCTGCTCCCTGCTTGGTTTCACAATGTACTGTTTCAAGAAACAATCTCTCATACAGTCAATGAACTCTGCCTCCTGGCTACCCTTGCCAGTTTGATTCTTCCAATCACCCACGATTATTGCTGTACCTTTCTTGTAAGTCTCTAATATTTCCTGCTTTATACTGTGCCCCACTGTGGAGCTACTGTTTGGGGACCCATAGATTACTGGAGTGCAGGTTCATAGCTCCTTGAAAGTGGAGTTGCAAGTAGATAGGATAGTGAAGAAGGCGTTTGGTATGCTTTCCTTTATTGGTCAGAGTATTGAGTACAGGAGTTGGGAGGTCATGTTGCGGCTGTACAGGACATTGGTTAGGCCACTGTTGGAATATTGTGTGCAATTCTGGTCTCTTTCCTATTGGAAAGATGTTGTGAAACTTGAAAGGGGTTCAGAAAAGATTTACAAGGATGTTGCCAGGGTTGGAGGGTTTGAGCTACAGGGAGAAGCTGAACAGGCTGGGGCTGGAGCATCGGAGGCTGAGGGGTGACCTTATCAAGGTTTATAAAATTATAAGGGGCATGGCTAGGGTAAATAGACAAGTCTTTTCCCTGGGGTCGGGGAGTCTAGAACTAGAGGGCATAGGTTTAGGGTGAGAGGGGAAAGATATAAAAGAGACCAAAGGGGCAACGTTTTCACACAGAAGGTGGTACGTGTATGGAATGAGCTGCCAGAGGGTGTGGTGGAGGCTGGTACAATTACAACATTTAAGAGGCACCTGGATGGGTATATGAATAGGAAGGGTTGGGACGGGTATGTGCCGGGTGCTGGCAGGTGGGACTAGATTGGGTTGGGATATCTGGTAGGCATGGACGGGTTGGGCCGAAGGGTCTGTTTCCATGCTGTACATCTCTATGACTCTATGACTCTAAGTACTTCCCTTTCCTCTTTCTTATTTTTACTGATTCCAAATGTTGATCTCCCGTGCTTAGGTCATTTCTCATTACAGCACTGATCCCTTCCATCCCCAGCAAGGCCATATCACCTCCTTCTCCTTTCAGTCTGTGTATCTGAAATGCTGAGTACCCTCGGATATTCAATTGCCAGACCTGGTAGTCATGTCTCAATAATCGCTACCAAATCGGACCCTTTTGTTTGTATTTGCGACATTAACTCATTAATTTTGTTTCGAGTGCTTTGTACATTTAGATACAAAGCTTTAAAATTTGTTCTACTGGTATATTTCCCTACTTTTAAAAATAATTCCTTGGTGCTGATCTGTCCTGCACCTTTATTGTCTGGTAACCATCCACCACATCGCACTCTTGCCTCCTCCTTTATTGTGGGTTTTCTAAGTTCCCCTCCAACTGAACCTCACCCACCCCACCCACCCCCATTTAGTTTAAAGCCTTGTCTACGGTCTGAGTTATGCGATTCGCTCAGACACTGGTCCAAACACGATTCAGATGAAGACCATCCCCATTGGAGCAGGTCTCTTCTTCCCCAGTACTGGTGCCAATGTCCCATGCATTGAAGCCCATTTCTCCCACACCAATCTTCGCGCCACGCATTTACCTTAAGCTTACTGACCCTGTGCCAATTAGCTCATGGCTCAGGTAGTAATCCAGAGGTAATTACCCTTTTTGGTTCTGCTTAATGATTTAGCTCCTTTTAGCAGAACCTCTGCCCCAGTTTATCTAATGTCGTTGGTACCTATGCGGACCACGACCGTGGCTGATCTGAGATGCTTAACATCCACTGTCCTTCCCTTTCCCCATAACCCTTGATCAAGAATCTCTCTACCTCAGCCTTAAATATACACAAGGACTCTGCCCCCACAGCTCTCTGTGGCAAGGAGTTCTAAACTGAGAGAAGAAATTTCTCCTCATCTCAGTCTTGAATTGGTGCTCTTAGACTCCCCCAGGAGGGGAAACATCCTCGCAGTATTTACCCTGTCAAGCCCCTTAAGTATCCAATATCTTCCACTGAGATCACCTCTCCTCCTTCTCAACTCCAGTGAGTAGAGTCCCAGCCTGTTTAACCTTTCCTCATCCCTCCACACCAGGGATCATCCGAGTGAACCTTCTCTGAACTGTCTCCAATGAAATGATATCTTTCCTTAAATAAGGGACCAGAGCTGCTCGCAGTGCTCCAGACGTGGTCTCACCAGCACCTTACAGTGTCACCATAGTCTGACCAGACCAGAGGGGATGCTCTCTCATGAGAGAGAGAGAAGTGATTTAACCTGAGGGCCACCAGACCTCAGGCGAGGGAAGAGGTTGAGGAGGAGAGTGTTTCAGGCACCAGTTCCCCGCACGTCCCTTTGTGTTGCAGCTTTCAGCAGTTTCTCTCCATTTAAGTGATATTTTGTTTTTTTGTCCTCCCTCCCATGGCTGGCAGTGACAGTCACTTCCCTGTGTTTGAACCAGGTACTGGTGCATGCTTACATTGGTTCCCTGAAGCATACAACACAGCTGGTATTCAAAAAAAACATTTTCAGGGCGGTGTGGACTTGCTGGGCCGAAGGGCCTGTTTCCATACTGTAGGGGATCTAATCTAATCTCAAACAAAAATGGTCCTTCCAATCTACAAGGTCATCTTTGTCCCGAAGGTGCTCCTCAGTAGTTTGAAGAAGGGATATTATGAGAGTGCACAGGAACTAAACTACAACCGTCACAATGGTGCAGATTGAAAAACACCAGAGACCTTTGCCAGAAGTGATCCGAAGTGAATGAACGCCAAGGCTAATGGAGGAGACATGGGTTGGGATGATAAGAAGGAAGATCATTGCGATAAGTTTGAGGGAGGGTTTGAAAGGGCACGCAGAGTGTGATGGAGAGGGTTTGCAGGGGTAGGAGGTGCAGAGCTTGGGGTTGGAAACATGGAGGCCGCAGTAAGTGAGTGGATGCGATTGGGTTGTAATGGGCTTTTCGGAGATCGGAAGGGCTGAGGTCATGGAGACAAACTGAGAATTTTAACATTGGCTCCCCGTTACAGAGGCGAATCATACAATCCCGATGGTGTGGAAACAGGCCATTTGGCCCAACAAGTCCACAGCAACCCTCTGAAGAGTAACCCATCCAGACCCATTCCCCATTATTCTACATTTACCCCTGACTAATACATCCTAAACACTATAGCAATTTAACATGGTTAATTCACCCTAACCTGCACATCTTTGGACTGTGGGAGGAAACCGGAGCACCCGGAGGAAACCCACACAGACACGGGGAGAACGTGCAAACTCCACACAGACAGTTGCCCGAGGCTGGAATCGAACCCGGGTCTCTGGCGCTGTGAGGCAGCAGTGCTAACCCCTGAGCTACTGTGCTGCCCATATGTTGGGATGATTGACACGTTTTAGAATATAGTCAGCACAGGTTTGGATCAGCTGATGTTTATGGAGGGTGAGAGATTGGAGACCAGCCAGAAGAACATCGGTCAGTCAAATCTCGATGCAACAGCGTTGGCTTCAGCAACAGATGAGCAGAGGCTGGGGTGGCAGATGGACATGACTCAGTTCCGTCTCTGTGGCAGTCTTAGCACAGATGCAGAGGGGGTCTTGTAGAAGAATGGATATTGTCCTCGCTTCGGAGCACGAAGCTCCAAGTTCAAATCCCACTGCAGGACTTGAATGCTTTAAGCAAGGCACACACATGAGATGGTCAAGCAGGTTGAACATTAACCTGCCAACGCATGACCAAGTCATTGCGTGTATTTCAGACAGACATAGAGAAGTTCTTGCTTGGTAAGGGCTTCAAGGGTTACAGGGAGAAGGCAGGAGCATGGGGTTGAGCAATGTAACAGCCATGATCAAATGGTACAGTAGACTCAATGGGCCGAATGACCTAATTCTGTTCCTATCTCTTATGGTCTTATGGATAAGAATGCTACTTAGCGCAGTGATGGAAAGAAACTAGAACGGCCATTATTGCCATCTACTATTCCCATTCCATCCTCGGTGTTGTTGCAGTGTTATGATCCCAGTTAATATTAATATTGAACAAGTCAGATCCTAGAGTGAAAACTGGCTTGATAGATCTGTTTTTCTTTTAAGCCGTGCTGGGTACTGAGCACGTTCACAGGAGCCTGTTTTAACACAAAGAATGAAACGCTTGTTAAACAAGAGAAGCGGGAACTATATTATACTGGACAGAAAAGATGGGAAGGTTGCATTGCAAGCACTGAAGTGATTCAAACTCAACAACATCAAAAATAAAAAGCCCAGCGAACATTTATCACTATCTTCACACTAAGGCTTCCTGATCAGGCTGCCACAGCTTGCTTTTGGCTCATGTCTGTGCGCTCACTAGCTGCTTTTTCTTCGCTTCAGCTGGTATCTGTCTTGAAGACACTTAAAACAAACTGCAGCCTGCTCTCACTTCAGGACACCCCCAGGCTGTTGAAACCCACAATTTCCAGCGGTCTCACAGGACTTCTTTCTTGAGATTTTAATGCCTCTGCCTTCACTTTCTGATATACACACACACACACATGCAGGCTGACTGACGGACTCCCTCCTCAATGTTTCTGTCTGTGTGTGACACCGGAGCCCTGTTGCTAGACGACAGCAATTTGTTTGTATTTTTTAATATTCTAAATTACTAACTCCCATCCCTTCACTTAAAGGGTAGTACAGCCTCGTTAAAATGCACGTGAGTAAACAAGATTCAGACTTCTCAATGCTGGTAAGAATAAGAGTCACAGAGTCATCCCGCACAGAAACAGACCCTTCGGTCCAACCCGTCCATGCCGACCAGATATCCCAACCCAATCTAGTCCCACCTGCCAGCACCCGGCCCATATCCCTCCAAACCCTTCCTATTCATGTACCCATCCAGATGCCTTTTAAATGTTGTCATTGTACCAGCCTCCACCACTTCCTCTGGCAGCTCATTCCATACACGTACCACCCTCTGTGTGAAAAAGTTGCCCCTTAGGTCCCTTTTAATTTTTTTCCCCTCTCACCCTAAACCTTTTAGTTCTGGGCTCCCCCACCCCAGGGAGAAGACCTTGTCTATTTATCCTATCCATGCCCCTCATAATTTTATAAACCTCGATAAGGTCACCCCTCAGCCTCCGACGCTCCAGGGAAAACAGCCCCAGCCTGTTCAGCCTCTCCCTATAGCTCAAACCCTCCAACCCTGGCAACATCCTTGTAAATTGTTTCTGAACCCTTTCTAATTTCACAACATCCTTCCGATAGGAAGGAGGCCAGAATTGCACGCAATATTCCAACAGTGGCCTAACCAATGTCCTGTACAGCCGCAACATGACCTCCCAACTCCTGTACTCAATGCTCTGACCAATAAAGGAAAGCATACCAAACGCCGCCTTCACTATCCTATCTACCTGCGACTCCACTTTCAAGGAGCTATGAACCTGCACTCCAAGGTCTCTTTGTTCAGCAACACTGCCTAGGACCTTATCATTCATTTACCTATCTCCTGTGATTGCACACATAGATGGCCTCGTTGAACTTTAAGGGGCCCTATTCTTTTGCCCTTAATATTGGATTCTCCTTAACCTTAACTGCCAAAGCTATCTGATGTCACCTTTTTGCCCTGTTAATTTCCCTCGAGTGTACTCCCACACCCTCTATACTCCTCAAGGGATTTACTTGATCCTAGCTGTCTATACCGGAAATACGCATCCTCCTTTTTCTTGACCAGAGCCTCGATATCTCTGGTCCTCCAGTGCTCCCTCCTCCTGCCATCCTTGTCCATCACATGAACAGGAACGTGTTGTCCCTGAATATTCGTTATCATAGAATCCCAACAGGTTATTTGGCCCAACAAGTCCACACCCACCCTCCAAAGAGCAACCCACCCAGACCCATTCCCCTACTCCTAATACTTTATATTTCCCCCCCCCCCCGACTAATGCACCTTACCTTCACATCTCTGAACACTATGGGGCAACTTAGCATGGCCAATCCACCCTAACCTGCACATCTTTGGACTGTGGGAGGAAGCCCACAGAAACGCGCAAACTTCTCACAGACAGTAGTCCGAAGCTGGAATCGAACCTGGGTCCCTGGCGCCGTGAGGCAGCAGTGCTAACCACTGAGCCACCGTGCCGTACTTTTGAAAGCTTCCCAATTGCCAGACGTCCCTTTACCTGCGAACATTGTCCTCCAAATCAACTTTGAAAGGTCCTGTCTAATACCATCAACACCAAAAATTAAACTGAAACACTGTTTCCCTGCATCTTCACACAGACTACGAGCTATCGGTGAAAGGTATACTTGAGTTTCTAGAAACAACTGTGATTCCTTTGCAGAGTGGTTGATTCAGTCAGCTGAATGGGCAATGTGGATCAGATTGATACCCTTCAGCACAAGGTTTAATCCCCATTTGGGGCTGGGGTGGATTTGGGAGCGGTCCTGGGGCCAAGACTTCAGGCAGCACGGAGGAAGCTCATCCTGGGATCAGCGATGACACTTACACTTTGGGATTAGATTGGTTTGGACTCAGGTGGCTGCCAGACAAGAGATTGGCGCTGGTAATGAGGGAACAGTTTGGAGCTGGGAATGCAAACGGTGGCTGCTCTCTTCCGAATGGATTCGCTGGCTACGGCGGGATAAGACAAGACTGGAACCAAATGGGTACAGTGCCATCTAACTGGACAAAGGAAGAGAGGTTTTGGAGAGATGGTCAACCGTGTCGAAGGCTGTTATCAGGATGGGGAGAGATAGCTTGTATCACAATCACGCATTTTGAGAGAATAACAACAATATGGACTATTATTTAAATGGTGAAAAATGGCAGCATGTTGCTTTGTAGAGGGAGCTGGGTGTCCTTGTGCATGAATCACAGAAGGTTGGTCTGCTGGTACAACAGGTAAATAAGGAGGCAAATGGAACATTGCTAGGGGGGATGGAGTTTATAAGCAGGGAGGTTATGTTGCAGCTGTCCAAGGTGCTGGTGAGGCCACACCTGGAGTACTGCGTGCAGTTTTGGTCTCCTTACTTGAGAAAGGACGGACTGGCCCTGGAGGGGGAGCAGAGGAGGTTCACTAGGTTGATTCCGGAGTTGAGGGGGCCGGCTTGTGAGGAGAGATTGAATAGACTGGGGGTTCATTGGAATTTAGAGGAATGAGGGGGGTTTCTTCGAGAAACATATAAAATAAGGAGGGGAATACATAAGATAAAAGCAGGGAGGTTGAAACTATAACTAAGGGGCATAGCCTCAAACTAAGGAGGAGCCGATTTCGGACTGAGTTCAGGAGGAACTTCCTCACCCAGAGGGTTGTGAATCCGTGGAATTCCCTGCCCAGGGAAGCAGTTGAGGCTATCTCACTGAATGTTTTTGAGGTGATGATAGATAGATTTTCGAACAGGAAAGGGTGTAAGGGTTACGGTGAGAGGGCGGGTAAGCGGAGCTGAGGTCACGAGAAGATCAGCCATGATCTTATTGAATGGTGGGAGCAGGCTGGATAGGCCGGACGGCCTACTCCTGCTCCTGCTTCTCACGGAAAGGATGTGCAACTTGTAAGAGCTGCGGAAGCAAGGTGGAGCCCTGGTTAGTGACCCATGGCAGAGAGACTGGGCAGCTGACATAAGGCTTGAGGACTTTACACAGGACATGGGGCATTGGAGATGAGGCAGCACTTAAAGGAACAGAACGCGATGTTGGGTGGGGATGGGGGGGAGCGCGACGTGAGGCACAAACACCTCACACTCAGAGGGAGGAGGGGCAAGTGTGACGAAGTGGTGGTGAGCCCCCCCTCCGTTCACTTAAACCAAGCCCCCAGAAAAGTTCACCTCGTGTTGTAATCTGTTAAAGTATGAGTGACAGAGAACTCCCCAAATTCCACTATTTAAAGAAAATAACATCAAATTATTTTTTAACTCTAAAAGTGAACATTAAACAGCAACTATTCACAACTGTTAGCTCCCCCTTTCTCTTAACTGCTTATTATCTGCCACAAACTCTATAACAATATGCTGTTCCAGTAAAACACTTATTCAAATTGCATCAACTTAATTTCAACACCCCACAGCCTCTGTCATCTTTAGTGTCTTTCTTCTTCCAGCTGAGGATCTCCCTGGGTTGTCTCCTTTATTTTTACTGTGAATATATTTCACATGAAAAGGTACCTTTTAGGTAGAGATAGAGAGTGTTTCCTAACTTCTTGGATCCATCTCTATGGCAGTTGTTCTCTCTCCAGTTTTCAAAATGTCCGCATTTTTATATCCCCAACATTGGATCGTCTCATTGGTTCGATGTCGGCAAAACAATAAATTCCTACTCGATTGGGTTTTCATATGGTTCTGTTCGCCGAGCTGGGAATTTGTGTTGCAGACGTTTCGTCCCCTGTCTAGGTGACATCCTCAGTGCTTGGGAGCCTCCTGTGAAGCGCTTCTGTGATCTTTCCTCCGGCATTTGTAGTGGTTTGAATCTGCCGCTTCCGGTTGTCAGTTCCAGCTGTCCGCTGCAGTGGTCGATATATAGGGTCCAGGTCGATGTGTTTGTTGATTGAATCTGTGGATGAGTGCCATGCCTCTAGGAATTCCCTGGCTGTTCTCTGTTTGGCTTGTCCTATAATAGCCACACACGCAGATGACAAGCAACGTGAATTCGACTGGGACAACACTACTATTATAGGACAAGCCAAACAGAGAACAGCCAGGGAATTCCTAGAGGCATGGCACTCATCCACAGATTCAATCAATAAGCACATCGACCTGGACCCAATATACCGGCCACTGCAACGGACAGCTGGAACTGATAACCGGAAGCAGCAGATTCAAACCACTACAAATGCCGGAGGAAACACCACAGAAGCGCTTCACAGGAGGCTCCCAAGCACTGAGGATGTCACCTAGACAGGGGACGAAACGTCTGCAACACAAATTTCCAGCTCGGTGAACAGAACCACAACAACGAGCACCCGAGCTACAAATCTTCTCACAAACTTTGGGTTTTCATATCCTGGGGCATAATTTCAACTGATTGGTTCAATTCAAATTGTTGTCAAAACAGCCACCAAAACTCAGGTATCCATTTCACAGTCAAATGTTATACATTTTAAATTTTCCAGTACACTCTGGGACTGTCATCTAGTCATATCACACAGTTACTTATAAGCTGTCAGTTCAGAACAGCAGTCACTCGCTTCTTAAAGGTACAGTACACGCCTTCAACTTCATAACGGAAGAGAGGTTTAAGGAATTGGAGAAAAGAAGCCAATAATAGTTGATATCCATGTGGTAGATAAAGGAGAGTGAAACCAATAGTGCTTGAAGAGCAAATTCCTCCCATATTAAAATGCAGACATACAGTATTAATGGCATATTCGGATAGTGTGTATAAGGGCTCCTGTCGCACAGTGATACTGTCTCTACCACGTGGTCTGGGTTCAAGTCCCATCCATTATGAGGCATATTTTTTAATTTCACATATATGGGAGGAGTTGTATGGTCTGGTCAAACGAGATGAAGATAAACACCAACACATTCCACGATTTTAGTGAAACTTGATGTGGAGGTGCCGGTGTTGAACTGGGGTGGACAAAATCTGAACTTTGTCCCGTTGGCAGAGTGGGGAGACAGATTCAATGGGGGAGGTGATGATCCAGAAACTCAGCTAATGCTCTGGGGACCCGGGTTCGAATCTTGCCACGGCAGATGGTGGCATTTGAGTAAAAATAAGCCAAAAAAGGACCTGGAATCCAGAAGCGACTGATGACCATGGAAAAATCTCATTCGGTTTGTGAATGTCCTTCAGGGAAGGAAACTGCCATCCTCACCTGGTCTGGGCCTACATATAACTCCAGACCCACAGCCAAAGTGGTTGACTCTTAACTGCCCTCTGGGTAATTAGGGATAGGTAATAAATGCTGGGCCTAGCCATGTTCTGTGAATGAGTATCAATAAAAATGTAGTTCCTTCGCAGTCAATGGGATTGGGCACTGAATAAAACAAGCAGATGATCAAATGTTCTATACTACTGCAGCGAGCACATTTTGACCTGTCGTTTTGTTTTTGGAGGGAGCAGTAGTTGTACCTGCTGCATTCTCATTGTTATTCCCTCTCATCTCCCCTTTGATAAGGCTGTTTGTCACCGCCATTAGAGACCGTGGGGCTTATGAGGCTGTCTTCTGGCCCAGCTAGGAATAGGTACAATCGAAACACAGCTTTCAATTACATCCCCCCAACCCCTCCCCCACTGCTCACCTCCCGGTCCTGAGGCAGAATGCCCCTTCCCTACAGCCTTCTGACTAGAAAAGGCAGAATCCAGCCGTGAACACTCCACGGGCTGTTTCAACAAACTGTGACAAGATGACCCAATTCCTGCCATAGCTCATCATGAGTCATTTGGTAACGACTTAATTACTGTTGTCAAATAAAACAATGCCCTTTTTATAGCAAGGGGCTGGTTTTGTGAAGAATTGTCTTTCGCACTATAATTTAAAATATAAATAATTGATAAAATGGTATGGAGATTACTGTGGGATTTCATCCTTAGCAGTTAAAGGGACTAACTTGGGTGTGACACAGCGGGAGTTTTGTTTCGTCTGCAGTTTACGAATTTTGGTACTGCGTTTCTTCGTTTTAAAATAGATTATTTTAATAAAGATTCCAGCCTTCTGTAACTGCATGCTGCATTTTATTCTTTTGGCACAGCGCAATTTAATTCGGAGTAAAGCTCTGCAGGACAACACAGATCAGTCAGTGACGAGAACAGCAGCAAGGACAGTAGTTACTTCACACACCCGAACAGCCAGAACAACAAATAGGTCACACCAGGGTTGCAACAAATCCAACGCACCTACACAGCCTGTGCTAACCACCGTAGGTATCCATCAGTGTCTGCCTTTTGTGGATATGTCATGGGGTTGGGGGATAAACTTGTGGAGAGGCAATTGTTTTCATTCACGGGATGTGCACGTCACTGATGAGGCCAACATCAGTCGAGAAAGGGTCCGTTTTTTCCACTCTCAGTGCGTGACTCTAAATTATGATACAGCCAAAACTTGTGGATTGTGGATGGGAACTTACTTTTACCTCAGTCATGTAGAAAACATTTGGCATTGTCAGTGTTTGACTGGATTGGAAGTGATGGGAAGGGAGGTAGTGAAGAAAGCGTTCAGCATGCTTGCCTTTATTGGTCAGTGCATCGAGTGTGCAGTGAAGGGTATGTTGGTTAGTCTGATAGGATAAAGGGCCCACACAACATCGAGGGCTGAAGGGTCTGTACTTTGCTGTGCTGTTCTATGCGTGTAGGAGTTGGGAGGTCATGTTGCGGCTATACAGGAGATTGGTGAAGCCACTTTTGGAATACTGCATGCAATCCTGGTATAGGAAGGGCGTTGTGAAACTTGAAAGGGCTCAGAAAAGATTTACAAGGATGTTGCCAGGGTTGGAGGGTTTGAGCTACAGGGAGAGGCTGAACAGGCTGGGGCTGTTTTCCCCTGGAACATTGAGGGGTGACCTTGCATAGGTTTAGAAAATCACAAGGGGCACGGATAGGGTAAATAGAGACGGGTCTTTTGCCCAGGGTATGGGTGTCCAGAAAGGGCATAGGTTGAAGGTGAGAGGGGCAAGATTGAAAAGGAACCTAAGGGGTGGGTTTTTCACACAGAGAGTGGTACGTGTGTATGGAATGAGCTGCCAGAGGAAGTGGTGGAGGCTGGTACAATTACAACATTTAAAAGGCATCTGGATGGATATATGAATAGGAAGGGTTTGGAGGGATATGGGCCGGGTGCTGGCAAATGGGATTAGATTAATTTAGGATAGCTGGTCAGCAAGTAGGATCAAAGGGTCTGATCTGTGCTGCACATCTCCATGACTCTATGATTGGTTGAAATGGATATTCTGTGCAATGACAAAGAGAAAACATGTGAAAGGCAAAATAGTCATGAAGCTGATTGGCATGAGAAAGATACCATTCTGTGAGCGGTACACCTGAAGCCGCAAGCCCTACTGTGGATTTGTTACCGTCTGGATAAGTTAGCAGCAGTTGAAGTGCTAGAGGCGTTAACAGCAGGGGAGATTATAGCGCTGAATCGATAAGAAGCACAGCTGGAGTTTTTATTTGGAGTGGGCACAGGAGATCACAAAACAAAAGCAAGGAATAAGCTCTGGGCGGAAATGAGGGCAGCTCCCGAAGCAGTTCCTGATCTTGGCCACACAGTTCCCTCTCTTTGCCTTGGCTCACGATTGAAGATAGTCACTGAGTTCGCCAAGGGGCTTCGATCACAGATGCAAATCTACCGTCAATTTAATTCTCGATTTTATACAACAGAGATAGCGGTGTATTTGGAAAGGTGCGCAGTTTGGGAGGGGCAGCCATCGCTTTCTGGGAATGCTCCACATCCCTTCCAAGGTTAAATGGACCTGCAGGCCCTAAAGACAGATCAAAGGCTCGTTTAATTTCACTTCATTCACGGCGCGACCCCCCCCCCCCCCCCCCATTAGAAACCAAGCCTGACTTTGTTCCCTGTCGAAATTCCACAGGGAGAAAAGAACATACGACACACACACACGTTGAGCACGGTCACTAGACATGGGTTCGAGACACACGTCTGACCTGCAGCCGCTTTCAACTGAACCGAGGAAGCAAACTGGGGAAGGCAGCTCACACCCTGGAGCGCCTCCTTCTGGCTGGTCTCGGAGTTTCTCTGACAGACGCTGGGCTGGGGAGGGGCTCCACGCTTGGGATGGGTTTCCCTCAGAGACCGGAACAGAGTTCATATTTTAGCTCCTTGATTTCAATTCTGATTGTAAAAGCTATCGGTGTTTCTCTCTCTCTCTCTCTCCCCACACTAATGCTGCCAGACCGAGAATCATAGAATCCCCACCAGCGTGGAAACAGGCCATTTGACCCATCAAATCCAGACGAACATCCCACCCAGATCCATCCCGACTGCACAACCCTGCATTTTCCCCATGGCCAATCCACCCTAACCTGCACATCCCTGGACACTATGGGACAATTTAGCACGGCCAATCCACCCTAACCTGCACATCCCTGAGCACTATGGGACAATTTAGCACGGCCAATCCACCCTAACCTGCACATCCCTGGACACTATGGGACAATTTAGCACGGCCAATCCACCCTAACCTGCACATCCCTGGACACTATGGGACAATTTAGCACGGCCAATCCACCCTAACCTGCACATCCCTGGGCACTATGGGAACAATTTAGCACGGCCAATCCACCCTAACCTGCACATCCCTGGGCACTATGGGACAATTTAGCATGGCCAATCCACCCTAACCTGCACATCCCTGGGCACTATGGGACAATTTAGCATGGCCAATCCACCCTAACCTGCACATCCCTGGACACTATGGGACAATTTAGCACGGCCAATCCACCCTAACCTGCACATCCCTGGGCACTATGGGACAATTTAGCATGGCCAATCCACCCTAACCTGCACATCCCTGGGCACTATGGGACAATTTAGCATGGCCAATCCACCCTAACCTGCACATCCCTGGGCACTATGGGACAATTTAGCATGGCCAATCCACCCTAACCTGCACATCCCTGGGCACTATGGGACAATTTAGCATGGCCAATCCACCCTAACCTGCACATCCCTGGGCACTATGGGACAATTTAGCATGGCCAATCCACCCTAACCTGCACATCCCTGGGCACTATGGGACAATTTAGCATGGCCAATCCACCCTAACCTGCACATCCCTGGGCACTATGGGACAATTTAGCATGGCCAATCCACCCTAACCTGCACATCCCTGGACACTATGGGACAATTTAGCACGGCCAATCCACCCTAACCTGCACATCCCTGGGCACTATGGGACAATTTAGCATGGCCAATCCACCCTAACCTGCACATCCCTGGGCACTATGGGACAATTTAGCATGGCCAATCCACCCTAACCCGCACATCCCTGGGCACTATGGGACAATTTAGCATGGCCAATCCACCCTAACCCTCACATCCCTGGGCACTATGGGACAGTTTAGCACGGCCAATCCACCCTAACCTGCACATCCCTGGGCACTATGGGACAATTTAGTATGGCCAATCCACCCTAACCTGCACATCCCTGGGCACTATGGGACAATTTAGTATGGCCAATCCACCCTAACCTGCACATCCCTGGGCACTATGGGACAATTTAGTATGGCCAATCCACCCTAACCTGCACATCCCTGGGCACTATGGGACAGTTTAGCACGGCCAATCCACCCTAACCTGCACATCCCTGAGCACTGTGGGACAGTTTAGCACGGCCAATCCACCTTAACCTGCACATCCCTGGACACCATGGGACAATTTAGCATGGCCAATCCACCCTAACCTGCACATCCCTGGGCACTATGGGACAGTTTAGCACGGCCAATCCACCCTAACCTGCACATCCCTGGGCACTATGGGACAATTTAGCACGGCCAATCCACCCTAACCTGCACATCCCTGGGCACTGTGGGACAGTTTAGCACGGCCAATCCACCTTAACCTGCACATCCCTGGACACCATGGGACAATTTAGCACGGCCAATCCACCCTAACCTGCACATCCCTGGGCACTATGGGACAGTTTAGCACGGCCAATCCACCCTAACCTGCACATCCCTGGGCACTGTGGGACAGTTTAGCACGGCCAATCCACCTTAACCTGCACATCCCTGGACACCATGGGACAATTTAGCACGGCCAATCCACCCTACCCTGCACATCCCTAGGCACTATGGGACAATTTAGCATGGCCAATCCCACCCTAACCTGCACATCCCTGGGAACTATGGGACAGTTTAGCACGGCCAATCTACCCTAACCTGCACATCCCTGGGCACTATGGGACAATTTAGCACGGCCAATCCACCCTAACCTGCACATCCCTGGGCACTATGGGACAGTTTAGCACGGCCAATCCACCCTAACCTGCACATCCCTGGGCACTATGGGACAATTTAGCACGGCCAATCCACCCTAACCTGCACATCCCTGGGCACTATGGGACAATTTAGCACGGCCAATCCACCCTAACCTGCACATCCCTGGGCACTATGGGACAATTTAGCACGGCCAATCCACCCTAACCTGCACATCCCTGGGCACTATGGGACAATTTAGCACGGCCAATCCACCCTAACCTGCACATCCCTGGGCACTATGGGACAGTTTAGCACGGCCAATCCACCCTAACCTGCACATCCCTGGGCACTGTGGGACAGTTTAGCACGGCCAATCCACCTTAACCTGCACATCCCTGGACACCATGGGACAATTTAGCATGGCCAATCCACCCTAACCTGCACATCCCTGGGCACTATGGGACAATTTAGCATGGCCAATCCCACCCTAACCTGCACATCCCTGGGAACTATGGGACAGTTTAGCACGGCCAATCTACCCTAACCTGCACATCCCTGGGCACTATGGGACAATTTAGCACGGCCAATCCACCCTAACCTGCACATCCCTGGGCACTATGGGACAGTTTAGCACGGCCAATCCACCCTAACCTGCACATCCCTGGGCACTATGGGACAGTTTAGCACGGCCAATCCACCCTAACCTGCACATCCCTGGGCACTATGGGACAGTTTAGCACGGCCAATCCACCCTAACCTGCACATCCCTGGGCACTATGGGACAATTTAGCACGGCCAATCCGCCCTAACCTGCACATCCCTGGGCACTATGGGACAATTTAGCATGGCCAATCCACCCTAACCTGCACATCCCTGGGCACTATGGGACAATTTAGCATGGCCAATCCCACCCTAACCTGCACATCCCTGGGAACTATGGGACAATTTAGCATGGCCAATCCACCCTAACCTGCACATCCCTGGGCACTATGGGACAATTTAGCACGGCCAATCCACCCTAACCTGCACACCCCTGGGCACTATGGGACAGTTTAGCACGGCCAATCCACCCTAACCTGCACATCCCTGGGCACTATGGGACAATTTAGTACGGCCAATCCACCCTAACCTGCCCATCCCTGGGCACTATGGGACAATTTAGCATGGCCAATCCACCCTAACCTGCACATCCCTGGGCACTATGGGACAATTTAGCATGGCCAATCCACCCTAACCTGCACATCCCTGGGCACTATGGGACATTTTAGCACGGCCAATCCACCCTAACCTGCACACCCCTGGGCACTATGGGACAATTTAGCATGGCCAATCCACCCTAACCTGCACATCCCTGGGCACTATGGGACAATTTAGCATGGCCAATCCACCCTAACCAGCACATCTTTGGTCTGGGTCCCTGGCGCTGGGAGGCAGCAGTGCTAACCACTGAGCCACTGTGCTGCCCCTAGTTTGTGCAGCTCTTCGAAACACAATCTGCTCATTGACATTTGAAAGATGTAAAATAATTACCTCAGTTTGCACTTGGCGGGTGCAGTGAACTCTTTTTCCCCAGGAGCATCTTTATTTAGAGTAGCCAATGTATCTGTTTAAACGTGATACTTGAAATTGTTATTTTGCTTCTAGCTGTGGCTCAGTAGGAGCAGCATCACATCTGAACCTGTAAATTCACACCATCTTCCTCTCGATGGTGCACATAATCTAGGGCAACACTCCCAGTGCAGTACCTCAGGGGGTGCTGGACTGTCAGAGGTGCCATCTTTCAGTGAGGTGTTAAACTAAGGCCCCGTCTGATGGGTTGGCAGATCCTCTCGCACACTCGGAAAAGCCAACGCAACAAACGAACTGTCGTCACTGCTTGTGCGAGCTTGCTTTGCGCAAAATGGCTGCCGCTGCCCTTCGAAGGAGCTCATTGCAGACAATGGTACTTGACCATTTTTAAATCATTGCGCGCTTATCAGAAAGTGATCCACAACGACAAGTCTTTTATCTGTCTTGTAGCAAGCCCGAGTGATGTAATGTTTATGTTAAAATATAGCACAGAGAGCATCGGTTTTCGTTAGGCTGCTTAACAGTTATGCCAATTGGCTGTTCTGCTCGGAAAGAGTTTGTCGGACGTTTGCACACATGGGAAAGACTGAGGCGTGACAGGTTTGTTCCCACAGTTACACCTGTTCTACACATTAGCAGTTTCTTTTTTTTTTCCGTGTTCTCTTGCTTTCAGGTGTAGGCAAGCCCCAGGCTGCAACAGTGCGAGCAGGCCAAGCTGCAGCAGCAGTGGTGGCGGCAACACATTAGCAGTTAATGCAATCATGGCGATTTGAAAGAAAACACTTTGTGCTGTACAGCAGAGTTGAAAAACAAATTCAAAAAGGTATCCACTCCGCCTCCTAAATTGTGCTCCCCAGGATTCGTCAACATGTTCGCTCTGTGCAGAGTGAGCCAGTCAGGCCCTGCTCTATCCCTACTTGCGGAGCGTTTCAGAGAACACCTCTGGGACACCCGGACCAACCAACCCAACCACCCTGTGGCTCAACACTTCAACTCCCCCTCCCACTCCACCAAGGATATGCAGGTCCTTGGACTCCTCCATCGCCAGACCATAGCAACACGACGGTTGGCGGAAGAGCGCCTCATCTTCCGCCTAGGAACCCTCCAACCACAAGGGATGAACTCGGATTTCTCTAGTTTCCTTATTTCCCCTCCCCCCCACCTTGTCTCAGTCAAATCCATCGAACTCAGCACCGCCTTCCTAACCTGCAATCTTCTTCCTGACCTCTCTGCCCCCACGCCCACTCCGGCCTATCACCCTCACCTTGACCTCTTTCCACCTATCACATTTCCAACGCCCCTCCCCCAAGTCCCTCCTCCCTACCTTTTATCTTAGCCTGCTGGACACACTTTCCTCATTCCTGAAGAAGGGCTTATGCCGAAACGTCGATTCTCCTGTTCCCTGGATGCTGCCTGACCTGCTGCGCTTTTCCAGCAACACATTTTCAGCTCTATCCCTATGGCCTTGCAAATTTATTTCCATCATGTGGCTATCCAATTTCCTCTTGAAATCATTCATTATCTCCCCCCCCCACTCACATGCAACAACATCCAGTTCATTGCCACTCACTGTTTCTTCCCCACACCCTACTCCGGTAGCTCTGAAAGCTGCCTCCCCCTCACAGCATTAGTTAATGGGAGCAGTTCCTCGTTGTCTACCTTATGTAAACTTGTTATAGTCTTGTCCACCTCGATCCAATCTCCTCTCAATCTCCAAGGAAACCAATCCCAGCTTCTCCCACTCTAACCTTGTCACTAAAGTTCCCCGTTGCTGGAAACATTCTGGTAAATCCCTTCTGCCCCATCTCGAGTATCCCACACTTCCTTCTGAAAGGCTGGAGACCAGAACTGGACACAGTGTTCTCACTGGAGCCTAACCAGAGCTATATAAAGTCATAGTCATAGAGTCATAGAGATGTACAGCATGGAAACAGACCCGTCCATGCCGACCTGTCCATGCCGACCAGATATCCCAATCCAATCTACTCCCACCTGCCAGCACCTAGCCCGTATCCCTCCAAACCCTTCCTATTCATATACCCATCCAAATGCCTCTTGGGCAGCACGGTGGCACAGTGGTTAGCACTGCTGCCTCACAGCGCCAGAGACCCGGGTTCAATTCCTGCCTCAGGCGACTGACTGTGTGGAGTTTGCACATTCTCCCCGTGTCTGCGTGGGTTTCCTCCGGGTGCTCCGGTTTCCTCCCACAGTCCAAAAATGTGCAGGTTAGGGTGGATTGGCCATGCTAAATTGTCCCATAGTGCCCAGGGATGTGTAGGTTAGGGTGGATTGGCCATGCTAAATTGTCCCATAGTGTCCAGGGATGTGCAGGTTAGGGTGGATTGGCCATGCTAAATTGTCCCATAGTGTCCAGGGATGTGCAGGTTAGGGTGGATTGGCCATGCTAAATTGTCCCATAGTGCCCAGGGATGTGCAGGTTAGGGTGGATTGGCCATGCTAAATTGTCCCATAGTGTCCAGGGATGTGCAGGTTAGGGTGGATTGGCCATGCTAAATTGTCCCATAGTGCCCAGGGATGTGTAGGTTAGGGTGGATTGGCCATGCTAAATTGTCCCATAGTGCCCAGGGATGTGCAGGTTAGGGTGGATTGGCCATGCTAAATTGTCCCATAGTGCCCAGGGACGTGTAGGTTAGGGTGAATAGGCCATGCTAAATTGCCCGTAGTGTTAGGTGTAGGGGAATGGGTCTGGGTGAGTTGCGGGTTGGCGTGGACTTGTTGGGCTGAAGGGCCTGTTTCCACACTGTAAGGAAGTAATCTAATCTAAAATGTTGCAATTGTTCCAACCTCTGGCAGCTCATTCCACCCTCTACATCTACCACCCTCTGCGTGAAAATGTTTCCCCTTAGGTCTCTTTTATATCTTTCTCCTCTCACCCTAAACCTCTACCTTCTAGTTCCGGTCTCCCTGACCCCAGGGAAAAGACTTTGTCTATTTATCCTATCCATGCCCCTCATGATTTTATAAACCTCTATAAGGTCACCCCTCAGCCTCCGATGCTCCAGGGAAAACAGCCCCAGCCTGTTCAGCCTCTCCCTATAGCTCAATTCCTCCAACCCTGGCAACATCCTTGTAAGTCTTTTCTGAACCCTTTCAAGTTTCACAACATCTTTCCGATAGAATGGAGACCAGAATTGCACACAATATTCCAACAGTGGCCTAACCAATATCCTGTACAGCCGCAATATGACCTCCCAACTCCTGTACTCAATACTCTGACCAATACAGGAAAGCATACCAAATGCCTTTATCACTATCCTATCTACCTGCGACTCCACTTTCAAGGAGCTATGAACCTGCACTCCAAGGTCTCTTTGTTCAGCAACACTCTCTAGGACCTTACCATTAAGTGTATAAGTCCTGCTAAGATTTGCTTTTCCAAAATACAGCACCTTGCATTTATCTAAATTAAACTCCATCTTCTCAGCCCATTGGCCCATCTGATCAAGACCCCATTCAGTGTACACTCCACCTCCAATTTTGGTGTCATCTGCAAACTTACTAACTGTATCTCTTATGCTCGCATCCAAATCATTTATATAAATGACGAAAAGTCTTGGACCCAGCACCGATCCTTGTGGCACTCCACTGGTCACAGGCCTCCAGTCTGAAAAACAACCCTCCACCACCACCCTCTGTCTTCTACCTTTGAGCCAGTTCTAAGATTTATTTTAGATTTGACTCCCTACAGTGTGGAAACAGGCCCTTCGGCCTAACAAGTCCACACCGACCCGCCGAAGCGCAACCCACCCAGACCCATTCCCCTCTGACTAATCCACCTAACACTACGGGCAATTTAGCGTGGCCAATTCACCTAACCTGCACATCTTTGGACTGTGGGAGGAAACTGGAGCACCCGGAGGAAACCCACACAGACACGGGGAGAACGTGCAAACTCCACACAGTCAGTCGTTCGAGGCTGGCATTGAACCTGGGACTCTGGTGCTGTGAGGCAGCAGTGCTAACCACTGTGCCACCGTGCCGCCCCATCTGTATCCAAATGGCTAGTTCTCCCTGTATTCCATGAGATCTAACCTTGCTAACCAGTCTCCCATGGGGAACCTTGTCGAACGCCTTACTGAAGTCCATGTAGATCACATCTACCGCTCTGCCCTCATCAATCCTCTTTGTTACTTCTTCAAAAAACTCAAACAAGTTTGTGAGACATCATTTCCCACGCACAAAGCCATGTTGACTTTCCCGAATCAGTCCTTGCCTTTCCAAATACATGTACATCCTGTCCCTCAGGATTCCCTCCAACAACTTGCCCACCACCGAGGTCAGGCTCACCGGTCTATAGTTCCCTGGCTTGTCCTTACCACCCTTCTTAAACAGTGGCACCACGTTAGCCAACCTCCAGTCTTCCAGCACCTCACCTGTGACTATCGATGATACAAATATCTCAGCAAGAGGCCCAGCAATCACTTCTCTAGCTTCCCACAGAGTTCTAGGGTACATCTGATCAGGTCCTGGGGATTTATCCACCTTTATGTGTTTCAAGACATCCAGCACTTCCTCCTCTGTAATCTGGACATTTTGCAAAATGTCACCATCTATTTCCCTACAGTCTATATCTTCCATATCCTTTTCCACAGTAAACACTGATGCAAAATACTCATTTAGTATCTCCCCCATTTTCTACAAAGGCCGCCTTGCTGATCTTTGAGGGGCCCTATTCTCTCCCTAGTTACCCTTTTGTCCTTAATGTATTTGTAAAAACCCTTTGGATTCTCCTTAATTCTATTTGCCAAAGCTATCTCATGTCCGTGTTTTGCCCTCCTGATTTCCCTCTTAAGTATACTCCTACTGCCTTTATACTCTTCTAAGGATTCACTCGATCTATCCTGTCTATACCTGACATATGCTTCCTTCCTTTTCTTAACCAAACCCTCAATTTCTTTAGTCATCCAGTATTCCCTATACCTACCAGCCTTCCCTTTTACCCTGACAGGAATATACTTTCTCTGGATTCTCGTTATCTCATTTCTGAAGGCTTCCCATTTTCCAGCCATCCCTTTACCTGCAAACATCTGCCTCCAATCAGCTTTTGAAAGTTCCTGCCTAATACCATCAAAATTGGCCTTTCTCCAATTTAGAACTTCAACTTTTAGATCTGGTCTATCCTTTTCCATCACTATTTTAAATCTAATAGGATTATGGTCGCTGGCCCCAAAGTGCTCCCCCCACTGACACCTCAGTCACCTGCCCTGCCTTATTTCCCAAGAGTAGGTCACGTTTTGCACCTTCTCTAGTAGGTACATCCACATACTGAATCAGAATTTTTTCTTGTACACACTTAAACAAATTCCTCTCTATCTAAACCCTTAACACTATGGCAGTCCCAGTCTATGTTTGGAAGGTTAAAATCCCCTACCATAACCACCCTGGATGTAGGTTTGCTCGCTGAGCTGGAAGGTTCATTTCCAGATGTTTCGTCTCACTACTAGGTGACATCTTCAGTGGGCCTCAGGCGAAGCACTGCTGCTGATTCTGCCCTCGGATGGATGTGTTGTCCCAGTCAAAGTGGTGCCCTTCCTCATCTGTATGTGAGGATACTAGTGAGAGAGGGTCATGTCGTTTTGTGGCTAGTTGATGTTCACGTCTCCTGGTGGCTAGTTTTCTGCCTGTTTGTCCAATGTAGTTACAGTCTTTGCATGGTATTTTTAACTCATTCAGGGGATGTGAGATATTACTGGCTCAGCCAGCATTTATTGCCCATCCCTAATTGCCCAGAGGGCAGTTACGTGTCAACCAGATTGGCCATGTGGCCTGGAGTTACATTTAGGCCCAGACCAGGTAAGGATGGCAGTTCCCCCTCCCTAATGACCTTTGTTGAACCAGATGGGTTTTCCCCCTGCATTGCAAACTCTTTCTTTAATTGAATTTAGGATTCAACCTGCAGCACCTGTGTCTCTGGATTTCCAGCCCAGCGATTATACCTTTAGGCCGTCGCCTCCCCCTGTATGCTGAAAGCAGTCCCCAACATCGGCCAACCCATTCCCCCCTCCCCATTATATCCATCATCGATCTTTCCCCTTTCCTTGGCTCACCATCCCTTTCACTGTCAAACTGCCATTCTCTCTCTCTGGGCTCTGTTTCCTCTCATTTCTTCCCCCCTCCCCCCCCTCCCACTTACCCCTCTGTCATCAGCATAAATACCACCTTCTCTCAGCTTCTATCAGTTCTGAAGAAGGGAGACTGGATTTGACCTTTCTCCCCGTGCTGGAAGGGGGCGTGCGCGTTGAAGGTAGGATATGGACCCTCCAAATTCCCGACAAGAAATAGCACCCCCCCTCCCCCCCAACCCCGTCCCAACACACATCACTTACCTTCGGTTCCCCTCGACATTGGAAATCCAGGGGTGAGTTCATCAGGCCTACAGCCTCTTTCGTGGCGCTGCTGGGATGAAACATCGGGGTCTTGATTCCAGGGCAGTGGCCTTGCCAATGCCTGATTGGTGTGCGATTGATTGGAACAGGCAGCACCAGTCTCGCATCCCGGTTCTCTCACCAACTGATGAGATCTCTCTCCAGTCCATCCCCCCCGACGTCCTCCCCACCCATTCCCCATGCCTCAGTCAGAATCGGCCAATGGGTGGATCATATCCAGGGATGGTATATATTCTGTTTCACCTGACTGTCCTCCACTGACTCCATTTTGCTGGAGAAATAATCCTGCGCTTATCAGGAGCCTTAGCTATGAGTGGCATCCCATCTTTGAGGAGAAAGTGAGGTCTGCAGATGCTGGAGATCCGAGCTGGAAATGTGTTGCTGGAAAAGCGCAGCAGGTCAGGCAGCATCCAGGGAACAGGAGAATCGACGTTTCGGGCATAAGCCCTTCTTCAGGAAGAAGGGCTTATGCCCGAAACGTCGATTCTCCTGTTCCCTGGATGCTGCCTGACCTGCTGCGCTTTTCCAGCAACACATTTCCAGCTGGCATCCCATCTCCCAATCACTGGCACTGCAGCCTTGGCCTTTATAAAGCCCTCCTAAAGATTCGTCCCAACCTAACATAACTGCCAAGAAACCTATAAGTTAAAGTGAATAAGTAACAAGATTCATCCTCACCAAGCTCTGTGTTCCGTCTCCCCATCAGGCCAACAAAGAAATCGTTCATATCTCCTGCAGAAAGAGAACACGTCAGCCCTTTAATCATCCACTGCTTTTGCTTCTCAGCTCCAGCTACACAATTTGCACATATATGAATGTGACTGTGCTCGATGTCTTATGCTAGGGGAATCTTAGTGCTGTCATACCTCATTCACTGTTTGTTTATCGTGGTTTAAATCCAAAATGGAGTACATTGGGATCTGTCTGAAAGACAGAGCACTCCATATTAACAGGAGTGTGGGTCTAATCCTTTATGGCGCTCGCTTTGATGCCATATTAAGGCGTCTATACAGCTGAAGATAACATCATTGACACCCCTGCCAAGTGTTTCTTCCTCCCCCAACCCAACATCCCAGTATACCTCCCTCGTTCTCCTGAAGGTTACCCATGCTGGGTGGCACTGGTTGACGTGATCTTGCCCATCGTCCATACCTAAAGCCAGGCAAGGAAATCTGCCGCCCTTACCCAGGCCTGGGCCCACGCATGACTCCAGACTCCACAGCCAATGAGGCGGACTCTTCACTGTCCTCTGAAATTGCCAGGCAAACTATGCCAGTTGTGCCAAGACACCAAAGGAGAAGAAAACCAGGCGAGTCACTTGGCACCAACCAAGGCGCCTGGCACACCCAGCCCAACTGGGCCCTGCCACTGCCCATGGGACCTGTGCCACTGACAAGTTGCGCAGCAGAGGGATAGAATCCTACCTCACAGGCAAAATCCCAGATAACCCAGATAACCCAGCAGGCTTATGGCCCAGTGTATATCATCAGTATTGACACCCAATCCCATGGTGTCAGGTTAAACATGGGCAAGGAAACCTCCTGCTGATTATTAGATTACTTACTTACAGTGTGGAAACAGGCCCTTCGGCCCAACAAGTCCACACCGACCCTCCGAAGAGCAACCCACCCATTCCCCTACATTTACCCCTAACACTACGGGCAATTTAGCATGGCCAATTCACCCAACCTTCACATCTTTGGATTGTGGGAGGAAACCGGAGCTCCCGGAGGAAACCCACGCAGACACGGGGAGAATGTGCAAACTCCACACAGTCAGTCGCCTGAGTCGGGAATTGAACCCGGGTCTCTGGCGCCGTGAGGGAGCAGCGTACCATCCTCCCTTGGCTGATGAATCAGTACTCCTCCGTGTTGAACAACACTTAGAGGAAGCACTGAGGGTGGCAAGGTCACAGAATCTACCCTGGGTGGGGGATCTCAATGTCCACCACCAAGAGTGGCTCAGCAGCAGTATTACTGATCGAGCTGGTCAGGTCCTAAAGGACATAGCTGCTAGACAAGAGGGAAAAACATATTGGCCCTGGCTATGGGCCCAGACAACATTCCAGCAATAGGACTGAAGACTTGTGCTCCAGAACCTGCTGCTCCCCGAGCCAAGCTGTTCCAGTACAGTTATAACACTGGCATCTACCCGACAATGTGGAAAATTGCCCAGGTATGTCCTGTACACAGAAAGCAGGACAAATCCAACCCGGCCAATTACCGCCCCATCAGTCTCCTCTCGATCATCAGGAAAGTGATGGAAGGTGTCACCAACAGTGCTATCAAGCAGCACCTGCTCAGCAATACCCTGCTCAGTGACACCCAGTTTGGGTCCCCCCTCAGAATTGCAGAACCATTACAGTGGAGAAGAAGGCCATTCAGCCCATTGACCTTGCACTGGCTCAGAGCATTTTAATTTAGTGCTGAGCTTCTGCTTTTCCCTCCAACCTGGGCATGGTTATTGGGTTAGGAACAATCCAATTTCCCTCTTGAATCTTTCAATTGAATCCGCCTCCACCACATGTAGGCCAGACCAGGTAAGGAGGGCAGATTTCCTTCCCGAAAGGGCATGAGTGAACCAGATGGGTTTTTTCCCAACCATGGATTCATGGGCATCAGGAGATTCTTAATTCCAGATTTTTACTGAATTCAAATGCCACCACCTGCCATTTAAACCCAAGTCCCCAGAGCATTAGCTGAGTTTCTGGATGACTAGTCATAGTGATAGGGTTCAATGGAGGGGTGATGGTACTATCTACCACCCATCTGCCCACTCCACCAACTGGACAAAGTCCACACTTGGACTAACAAGTGGCAATTAACAATTATAACATGCATATGCCAGGCAATGACCCTCTCCAACAAGAAAGAACTTATCTATGTCCCCTTGATTGAAATACTATCACTGAATCTCTTCTATCAACATCCTGGGGGTTACCATTGTTCAGACTCAGAACTGGACTCCCCACATAAACACAGTAGCTACAAGAGCAGGTCCGAGGCTGGGAATCCTGCAGTGAGTAACTCCCCTCCTGTCTCCCCAAAGCCTGTCCCACAAGGCACAAGTCAGGAGTGTGATGGAATACTCCCCACTTGCCCCTGGATGGGAGCAGCTCCAACAACACTCAAGAAGCTCAACACCATCCAGGACAAAGCAGCCACTTGATTGGCCCCACATCCACAAACATCCACTCCCTCCCCCCACCGACGCTCAGTAGCAGCAGTGTGTACCATCTACAAGATGCCCTGCAGAAACTCACCAAAGACCCTCAGACAGCACCTTCCAAACCCACGACCACTTCCATCGAGAAGGACAAGGGCAGCAGATACATGGGAACACCACCCCCTGCAAGTTCCCCTCCGAGCCCCTCACCATCCTTCAGTGTCACTGGGTCAAAATCCTGGAATTCCCTCCCTCAGGGCATTGTGGGTCAACCCACAGCACACGGACTGCAGCGGCTCAAGATGGCAGCTCACCCCCACCTTCTCAAGGGGGCAACTAGGGACAGGGTAATAAATGCTGGGTCAACCACCAACTGCCAGGTCCCACAAAGAAATTCAAAATTCACATGCCTTGCAACCCCATGATCTCAACTACGTCCCCCTTCTCTCTGCTATAAGCTAAATATATCTGGGGTTTATCAGATCAAATGACAGAAATGGCCCAGCCAAACCATTTGAGTGAGGCCAGGGAGTTGTGCAGGAACAGGCAGGGGGTGGAAGGCGAGAGCATTAAAAACAACTGTCAGACGGCCGGAAAACCCGTTCACCAACACTTACGTTTCAGAGCCGGAGGAATTTCCTTTGTACCTGCGCACACACACACACACACACACAAAAAAGAGAGAAGTTTGTGTAAATTTGCCATATTTCTGTCAGGATTGACCGTCTGTTTGTGCAGTCAGTACAATATTGTCATGTTTTCTTTTTCACTGGTTTTCCACCTCAGTTTCTCAGAAGTGATTTTGCTCAAGGGGATTACTTCCCTCACCCTGAATACCGATGCTTTGCGGATGCAGTGTGCCAGTGAGCTTTGGCACGCGGAACGGAGCCTGGGAGCAGAATGCCCACTTGTCCTCCTCACCAGCTGTTTGCACACTGCGCCACCAACCAGTCTCGCTGGTGTGCCAATTCCGATGGCCATTTATTCTGCTTCTCAGGATACAGGCGCCATTAACAGTGCCAATGGCCTAGAGGTATGCAATTGGCGCATTGGGCTTATGCCCTTCCTCTGATGCCCATGCTGCCAAAACTGCCGCCACTGGCAGCGCAACTGCATTGCCAGACTCTGGGGAAATATTCCGCCAGTTTACAGCGGCCATGTTGTTCGTCCATGCCAACCAAGCAGTCTCACTTCATGAATATCTAGAGCTGTAAAGCATCGGTGGACAAAGATGCCTGAGTCGTATCCTTTAAGGCAGGGAATCTGCTCCCCTTCCCCATTCAGGCCTCCCTGCAGCCCCTCGCCAGCTTCTCTGTTCAGCTCTGTTCTGGCACGGGCCAGAAATGCCAACCATGCCCACAGCCTGAGGAGGAGCAGAAACCCGGTCACGCTAGACTTGCTCATTGAGCTCATTGCTCGTTGTACTTGCCTGCCATTCTCCTTCCCATCAATCCTACAAATCCGTCATAGGATTGGCCGTCATAGAAACGCTTCGGGAAGAGGGGCAGCAGGTGTTCCGAATCCGTGTTGTCCTGGAAGAGAAAACGGGAGATTCAGCAGCAGCTGCCCATTAACAGACAGGTTGGGTCATTGTTCCTCCTAATTCCCTCCTCCCCTTCGTCCAGCTGTACTCCAAACTGACATGCCCTCTGGAATTTCCTGCACATACTCAGGGCATTGAGCAAACTCAAAGCCAATTTATTTTACGCTTCCACAACTGGAACCTTGAGGTTAGGGCCAGAATATCAGATTCCAAGGCGCACCCATATTTTTAATACATTAACTAAAGAATCACAGAGCTTGCATTTGGATAATGCTTTTGACCAACACTGGCCGTGGAAAAGCACATAGCAACCAGAGAAAGAGTTTTCAAAGCACAAGCATTTGGAAGGTAGGGCCCGTGGCAGCAAAATGCATACAGCACGTTCTCACAAACAGCAAGGCACTCATGACCAACCCTTCGGTGTTTACACCAATGTAGACTCAGGGATTCAATATGGGCTGCAAGGGATAACTCCGCCACTCGGCTTTAAATTGAACAGCTAGACAGCACCTCAGTCTCATCTGAAAGATGGCACCTCCGACAGTGCGGCACTCCATAGGTACTGACCCTCCGACAGTGCGGCACTCCCTCAGCACTGACCCTCTGACAGTGCGGCACTCCCTCAGCACTGACCCTCCGACAGTGCAGCACTCCCTCAGCACTGACCCTCCGACAATGCGGCACTCCCTCAGCACTGACCCTCCGACAGTGCGGCACTCCCTCAGTACTGACCCTCCGACAATGCGGCACTCCCTCAGCACTGACCGTCCGACAGTGCGGCACTCCCTCAGTACTGACCCTCCGACAGTGCGGCACTCCCTCAGCACTGACCCTCCGACAGTGCGGCACTCTCTCAGTACTGACCCTCCGACAGTGCGGCACTCCCTCAGTACTGACCCTCCGACAATGCGGCACTCCCTCAGCACTGACCGTCCGACAGTGCGGCACTCCCTCAGTACTGACCCTCCGACAATGCGGCACTCCCTCAGTACTGACCCTCCGACAGTGCGGCACTCCCTCAGTACTGACCCTCCGACAGTGCGGCACTCCCTCAGTACTGACCCTCCGACAGTGCGGCACTCCCTCAGCACTGACCCTCCGATAGCGCAACACTCCCTCAGTACTGACCCTCTGACAGTGCAGCACTCCCTCAGTACTGACCCTCCAACAGTGCGGCTCTCCCTCAGTACTGACCCTCCGACAGTGCTGCAGTCCCTCAGCACTGACCCTCTGACAGTGCAGCACTCCCTCAGCACTGACCCTCCGACAGTGCGGCACTCCCTCAGTACTGACCCTCCGACAGTGCGGCACTCCCTCAGCACTGACCATCCGACAGTGCAGTACTCCCTCAGTACTGATCCTCTGACAGTGCGGCACTCCCTCAGCGCTGACCCTCCGACAGTGCCCACTCCCTCAGTACTGACCCTCCGACAGTGCAGCACTCCCTCAGCACTGACCCTCCAACAGTGCGGCACTCCCTCAGCACTGACCCTCCAACAGTGCGGCACTCCCTCAGCACTGACCCTCCAACAGTGCGGCACTCCCTCAGCACTGACCCTCCGACAGTGCAGCACTCCCTCAGCACTGACCCTCCGACAGTGCGGCACTGCCTCAGCACTGACCCTCCGACAGTGCGGCACTGCCTCAGCACTGACCCTGAACTCCCTGACTGTACTCATTCTCCCCTTTAGATGTCTGCTTAGAGTGGCCAGGATGGTTTGCATTCCAGTTTTCCAAAGGACGTAATCTTCTCATCTTCCCAGGAATGGGACGAGTGGTGTCTGAGGGTCAGAGATATCGACAAGGAAGTTTGCAACAAATGTCCAGCTGCAACTGACCAACTGGCGTGCTGTTCAACTGACGCTGGGTAAGGTCTTCGAAAGAATATCTTGGGGGGTAGAGGTTTGTGATTCTTAAGGAGGGCAGCTATGGATCTGTACAAAGCAGAGCTTGCTTGATGAATGCAGTTAACAAAGTAACAGAGATTGATGGAGGGAATGCTGTCTCTCTGGGCTCCATTTGACACATAAGAGACTGATTCGCCAAACTGAGACGACTAGAATACTGGGATCGGTATCCAAATGATGGCTAGGAATGATCCAACTAGGAAGCAGAGACAATGAATTGCTTGGCTATTTGAATGGAAGCAAACTTGGAAGGCGACGGGGGATAGACCAAGGAATGTGTGACTGGAAAGAGCTGGGATGGACTCTGTGTGCTGAACGGCCACCTCTGTCCTCCAATGAGGTTACAGCTTCTTGCACCCTTTGTTCTATAAGTACTTTTCCCATTTTGAAAGCGTCTGTTTAACTTCTTCCTACTTCCCTTGGCGTCATATAAAACGTTAATTTCTCTCAGTGCTCGGGGGCTCTTGGTGCATGAACCAGAGAAAATGGGTCTGCACGAAGGCAAATGGAATCCTGGCATTTATTGAAAAAGCTGGAAAGGCGCAGCAGGTCAGGCAGCATCCAAGGAGCAGGAGAATCGACGTTTCGGGCCCTGAAGAAGGGCTTATGCCCGAAACGTCGATTCTCCTGTTCCTCGGATGCTGCCTGACCTGCTGCGCTTTTCCAGCAACACATTGTCAGCTCTGATCCCCAGCATCTGCAGACCTCACTTTCTCCTCATTTATTGAAAAAGGATTGGGTTAGAAAAGTCAAGAAATGTTGTCACAAATATATAAGGCATTGGTGAGTCCACCTCTGGAATATTTTGGTCTCCTTATTTGAGGAAGGATGTGGTGGCACTGGAGGCAGTTCAGATTAGATTACTTACAGTGTGGAAACAGGCCCTTCGGCCCAACAAGTCCACACCGACCCTCCAAAAAGCAACCCACCCAGACCCGTTTCCCCGCCACCTAACACTACGGGCAATTTAGCACGGCCAATTCACCCTAACCTGCACATCTTTGGACTGTGAGAGGAAACCCACACAGACACGGGGAGAATGTGCAAACTCCACACAGACAGTCGCCTGAGGCTGGAATTGAACCCAGGCCTCTGGCACTGTGAGGCAGCAGTAGCTAACCACTGTGCTGCCCACAAAGAGGAGGGTCACCGGATTGATCCCAGGGATGAAAGGGCTTTCGTACAAGGAGCCGTCAAATAGCTTGGGTTTCTCCTCAGGAGAATGAGGGTGTGGGATCTGATTGCGGTATAGAAAAATGCGAAAGGGGATTAATAAGGTGGACGTTGGACAGATATTCCCTCTTGTGGGACAGTCTCAACCAAAAGGGCAGAGGTATCGAGTGAAAGGAGGTCAGTTCAAAACTGATCTGAGGAGAGATTACTTCTCTCAGAGGATTGCGAAATCTGCCTCAAAATGGGGCAGAACCAATTGAGAGATTCCTGAAAGAAATAGATATGCTGAAAAGTGGGATAAAGGGCTGTGGGGAACAGGCAGGGGAGCTGGAGGCGAGACCAGGATAAGCTCAACCGTGATCACGTTCAATGCCAAAGTGGATTTTAAGGGCTGAATTGCCTACTCCCACTCCCAATTCCCATGTTCCTTCATTTATTCCTGATCCTGACCTCTCGAATTTGTTACTCCTGACACCAATCGACCATGTTATCGTCATGGATCCGTTAAACTCTGAAAATTAAATATTCAGGGCATCCCCCTTGAAGCATTGGCTCGCGACCTCCATAGCCTCAGGAGCGAATCGCACAACAGTTTTGTTCTGTTGAATGTATTTTCAGCCTGCATTTACAGCTAACAGCGTGTTGCAGTCGGGGAGAGGCCAGTGTAGGGTTAGTCCGACTCGACTGAGGAAGGGTGTGATTGAAATGCAGGAGGCGTGGACGAGATTCACCAGGATGTTGCCTGGGATGGAGCAGTTTAGCGAGGAAGGGAGGGAGACT